>NW_010333136.1:21265-25722 GCF_000700745.2 Antrostomus carolinensis | reverse complement strand
AATGTCTGGACAGATCTATTTAGGTAATCTTCACTGCAAACAGAGCACGTAGGCAGCCCAAATAACCCACCTTGAATCTTTGGGAATTTTACTCCCAGAATTTAGGGTCAAATTATTGTTGCTGTCATGTAGACTTTAGATTACGTAAAGGTGCAGGAGCTTTCTCCTCCACTCCATCACTGCCCATCATGCCCCTCCAAACCAGCAGATATTTATCTCCCTTTCTCCTAATGCAAAAAGCAAAATAGAACATTTTACCATCTGACCAGCAGTAGCGGCCAAGAACAGAAATTTGACCCACCGTCCTACTCTTCTACATGCTATTAAAAACACTTCCCTGAGGATCTCACCATATTTTGCCCCTTGTTGGAGCTGTTGGGGCTCATTCCTGGCTGGGCAGTCCTGCCTTCTAGTGGGACTCATCTAAAAACATGGCTCTGTTAGATCTCATCTCCCCAGCTTATGGCCACCTTCTCCCCTGATGAACTGGCTGGGTAGGTGGCTCAGAGGTCCACCCAGGAAGCTGCTTATGGCACAGGAGGTCAGGAGAAGTGAGAGGCTGCTGTTGAGGCTTGAAGGATGAGTGTGCTGTGCAACCTTTCCATCTGTGGGAAATGACAAGCCAGCCTCAGGGTCCAGGATAGCTGGATGTCCTCTCCCATCAGCTCTGTGCTTACTTACTTGGGAAAGGGAAAGTAAGCCCTATATTAAGTGAGAATTGACTTTAAGGTTTAAGAGCATGGCTGAGGATCACAGAGGTGTCCAAAACACTGTGCTAGCAAAAGACATTCAGCTTCCTCTTCAAATGAGCCTAATAAACTGGGAAAACCCTGTCAGTCTGAATATACTGGAAGTTAGTGAGGCACACACTCAGTCCCCGACAAGGCTGACTTCCAAGGTGCAGTCACGTGCAGTACAACCAAACAGGATAACAAGGTACTGCAACACCTTACCTCTGGCACAAGAAATGCCTGTTTGTCTGCTTCTGCTTTTTGGGTTTTGTTCAGAAGGACAAAATAACTCCACCTCTTTCTTCATCAGCCCGTGCCCACGTGGGCTGGCCATGCACCCAGTTCAGCTGTGTAGCTGTGGAACAGCTCTCTGCAGCCATGGCCACCACAGGGACAGATCTTCCTGGGACTGGCCTGCTAGTTCCTGGGAATGAAAAATCAACTCTGCCTTTCACATTTCAATCTGCAAAACAAAGCCATCCCACAAAAAACACAACCAAAGAGAGATAAAGGATAGGAAACAGCAAAGACTCTTCTTACCAGAAAAGGACAAAAGTCAAAACTGGTTTTGATCAAGGCCCTGTTACAGCTGAAAGTGAAGCATTTGAGGGATGGAAGAGGCAGGCAGATAAATGGTTCTAATTTTGGCATATCCTGCTTACAAATGCACCACATAGTAAATCACCCCAAACCAAAGCAGATGCCAGCAGAACTGGTATCATGAGAGCGGCGCTGAATCCAGGCCCTGGTTTCAATATCTACACCAGAACAAAACACTGCTCACCTCACAGATGTGCACACCAGTACCATTGCTTAGACTGTGCTGACGTTCCTTTCACCTTCCCCTTGCTTATGTCTCCTGACAAATTATATTCCACACAAAAAAAAGTTTGCTGAAACTAGAAAACTAGAATGTTTGCTGAAACCAGATTGTCAAGAGTTGCAGATGCAACAGTTCGTCTCTGATATGATGAGCATTTCCCTGCAGAACTAATTCCAGAAGCAATTTTCATCCTATTAACAAAGTGAAACAAACTGTTGCTAGGCCTAAGGAATTTGCTTAGCCAATCTATTTGTGTGTTGCTTCCGCAGCTTTCATTACAAGAAGCTGGCAACATGAGTTCTGTTTCCTGAAATCAGTAGGATCAACCTCTCATGGATCAAAACCACACATGATGGCAACTATTTCCATCCACATTACACAAAACAACTGGATAGATACAGTTAACTGCATCATAAAACTAAACCTGCTTCAAAAAAAAAAGGTGATTTTGTTGGATGCAATACAGTTTAGATTTAAAGTCTTTAAGAATTTGTCACAAGGTATAGCTCCAACCCAATAAAAAAAATAAAAATTGTGGAAAGTCACTCTTCCTACAGAAACAGGCAAAACAACAACAAAAAAAGAGAATGGACAACTCATTTCTTAAACAAGAGTTCCCTAAGAGTTGTTCAGTTGCTCGTTTGCTCCAGTCACAGCTTCGTATGCGTTAGGCAAATCTTGTGGATAAGAGATGGGATAGAACCTAGATCAAACTATTTCTTCTTCGCCCTATTTAGGATAAATTTACTTTTCACAATGTAAGTGTACTAAATTGAAAAATACTGGGCAGGGAGCTCAGCAGGGAGCCCCCATTCCCACTAGTGCTTTTCCTGGTGTTATTTGCAAAGGCCTAGGAAAGTCTCAGAAGAGGTGGTAAATCTCTTCTTGCTCACCTATGGTATTATAAGGAAATCCCTAACAGTCTGGAGTGTAGATCATATCACAAAATAAAGTAAGACCTTGTAGGAGGAATGCTTACAGACTCCAAATGGTGGTTGTCTCACCACTGCATTAAGAAACAAAAAATCATTTGCACTGATCTTTTGCAAAGTCGAACATTTAGACCATCTCTCTGGCATCAAACAATCCAGGTGCATCTTGAACCCTTCCCACATCTCCTTGCAACAGTGAACAAACAGTCCTGAGCAGAAGGGACTTTTCTTCTTAGAGAAACTCTTCACCCAACTTTTACACCCCTTCACTCCACAATGATTCAGAAAGAGTTTGAAAAATATTCCTTGTGATTAGCAATCCAGTCAAATTAGATTCACATTGTTTCTCCTTTAGCTCAACTCTGCCTGCAGTCCTCTCTTAGCTCTGGTTAACCACTGTTTGTCAGGCAGGTCCAGCACACAGACTCAATCCAAACAGCACGTTCCCCTGGATGCTCTGCTTCCTCTTGGTGGTGCCAGAAACAGGAGGATCCAATGCAAAAGGGCACACAAAGCTGCTCTAGCAGGAGACAAAAACACCCAAGATGCTTCTCACTGGAGCTTGCTGCACCTCACATCACACTCCCTTCTTCCAGCTTTCCTCCCTGAAAGCATCCCAAATACAAATTGTATGAAAAGCACATGGGTAGACAGGAGGGAGGGGAATGGAAGTGAAAATTTCCATAATGAACATTTTTCAAAGCTTCTTCGCTTTTCTACTCCTAAATGCAAAAACAGGAGTAAAGAGATTGTTTTTCCTCTTCTTTATTATCCCTCCTTTCTATTTTCTACCTTTCCAAGCCTCTACAATTTTGGCAGTTAGAGTGGCAAAATTCCACTGTTGCCTTTTTCTCCTTCATTTTGCTTTGGAAATTTCACAGAAATATTTGTTTGTTTTTTTTTCCCCCTAAAGAGTGCAGAAAGGAAAATGTAAAAGAAAATATCCCTACAAAACTCCTAAGCTTGATTCATGCAACTGCCTCAGGAGTTTAAAAATGCTGGGGATGGCAGAAAGGAGCATTCAAGAAAACTCAAAGTAAGGAGAAAAAAAAAACAAGGACAAAAGGAATTATTTGTTTCTACAGTTTTGATTCCTTTTCACCTCTCTGTCAAAGAATAAGGAAGTATTTTATTTCAATTATGCATAATTTGCTACCAAAACCCTTTAGGGTGGTAATAAAAAATAATTTTAATTCTGCTTTTTTTTTTAATTATTTTTTTAAGCACAGCAGTTTGACATGCACCATGTATGTGCCTGGTGTGCTAATGCCACTACAGTCCACTCTGTCATACCCTGAATGTCTGTCCTGCGTACTCCTCTCCAGAGAGTGGTTCCAGTTTTCCTGTATCTTGTGAAAATCACAGGGCTAACAAACTGCACCCTGTCCTTCTCTGTACATACAGAGCCAGTCACTGCAACCACCCACATACAGTGAAAACATTGCAAGTGCATTAACAGTCTTCCCAAGTCCCTGAATAACCAGTTAAATAACCAGTAAGTTCAGTTCTGACCTGCTGTGCATACATGTTACACCAGAGTTTGTAACCAAGTCAAGACTTCCAAACAATCTGGGGAGTCATTATGAAATCCTAAAAGCAGTTTGAACTTCTAGATCAGAAAGTCTTGATCTACACAGGAACAATTTTATTACAAACAAACACACTCACTTTCCTAAAGGGAGACCACACATGCCCTAACTGTTCACCTTTAGTTAGGAAATTCCCTCTCAGCAGTGCTCTGAACGCACGTGCTGCTTGCTTCCATCAAAGAAAAATTTAGCAGGTAGGGTACTGGGGGAACTGGTGAGCTACAGAATCAGAAAGTAATTTCTAAAACCCTAACCACTTCAGCAATAAATGTACATTTCCTAGGAAGTGCAAGTCCTGCGACTGCCTCTCCATCAGCAAGGCAGCAGCAGGAAGCCGGACCACACCTGCTGAAGGACAACCGGGAATTCACCTGGCAGAGCA
>NW_010333136.1:0-21214 GCF_000700745.2 Antrostomus carolinensis | reverse complement strand
CTGTATCAGGGCACGTGTTCAATTCTCACACTCACCCCCCGGCGCAGGTCCTGCCCCGTTTACCCCCAACAGCGAGGGGCAGGGCACGACTGGCCTGGCAGCTGGGGCACATCCTAAATCCATCTAAGGAAAGCAGCCTCACAGGGGAAACCACCCTCCATCGCCCACAGAGAGAAGGTAAAAATATCAAAGCTTTGTCAAGTGAAGCATCCAACAGAGGCAGATGGAAATGCAAACCAGAAGCAAGGTTTCCACGGAGCGCTTGTTTGTAACGTAGCAAGCCCAAGGCAACCCTCATTGCTCCCCCTGCTCACACATCTCACCTCTCCCCATGCCCCTCTTTCCTGGAAGGGAAGTGAAGGGTGAAGAGACCTCTGCTTTTACTTCCTCTGCTACAGGACAACAGCCTCCAGAAAGCCAGTGGAGAGCCAAGCAGAAAGAAATGAGCTTCAGTTTTCCCCAGCACCAACTGCCAGCCTCTCGGAGCTTCCACCCCTGGGCTGATCCAAAGCAACAAGTGCCTCTGCCAAACCCTCTCTGGCTCTCGGAGGGTTTCCATCCTCGAGGAGTCTTAAGCCAAAGGTCTGATCCGCGCTTTTCTACACAAGCAAACTCAGATCCAAATGAACATGCAAATTCAGGCCCAAAACCCCATGCTATTGGGGCCAGCGTCTGAGTGTGAGAGGAGCTGTTTGGGCTCACGCTGCCTTGGCAGTTCTCCTGCTGCCACGAGTGAAGAGAGCCCACAACCCTGGAGACATTCTGGGAACTTCCCTTCACACCACTAACCAGAGTGGGTTTGCAGGAGGCTAACTAGACAGAAAAAAAAGGCTCTGGACAAAGGGAAATTAAAATCAAATGGGATGAAAACATAGAAAGATGGGAGCCATGGGATGCAAGACTGACATTTTATCATCTCCATCCCAGTTTGCTGTCCCTAAAAGCCCTAAATATGGCAACAAAGCACTTACGGGCCCACCCCAAAGCAACCAAGAGCAGTGGGAATGATCTCCCTGGGTTTGCTGGGTTCAGGTCCACGAGGCTGCTCATAGAAGGGTTTCCCTCAGGGTGTGGGCAGGATTGCTGTTAGATCTTGGAGCAGTGAGTCTTGTGAACTTCTGGAGGGCTGGGGGCAGAATTCCCCACTAAAACCCACATTATAAGGCTCTCCTGGGAATGGAGGATCTTCCCTTGTCTCAGTGGATGCCCAGGAGCATGGACTATCCTCCTGATAACAAAGACATGTCTTTTCTGCCTGAGACATCCCAGGCATTTCCCAAAAGTCCCTGTGTGGCTCAGAGCAGTTACCCTTCAAAGTAACATCTTTTTAATTTGCTTAAGGACACTTTGTGGTGCTATTAAAGTATCTCTCCAGAAAACATGCTATTACACAGCTTGGAAACTTAATTAATTAAACAACATGTACAATTTATTTTCATCAGCTAATGCATCGCAGAGGAAGATGATCTGCCATGCTCTTGCTCACTTCAGTGCCACTTCCAAGAAGCTTCTGGGCAGACAAACAGCCCCAACCTGTCCCCCTACCACACCTACTCTGATCACACAGAATGATTCTGTGCAAAAGGGGATCCTCTCAAACCATGGATGCTACAGCCTAAAAGCCTCACAACTGACTGCCCCCCACAGTGCCTTTGCTTCAGAGCTACCAATGCTGTTAGTACAGGTACATTTTTTCTTCTTCTTCAAATCCAACTGCATGGTTTTCCTTGAAGACACCTCTTGGCAGATAATTCTTATAGTCCAGCCCATTGCTTTGTATGCAGTAAGGTCTTTCAGCTGTTATCCATGGCCCATTTTTCAGTTTGAACTTCCCCTTTCTCTCAAGGTAAAACAGAGAAGGAAAGGACTGATCAGGTTTTCCAACGAGATTCTTCAGAATTCATTTTCTATTTCTCTGAAGGCTTTAAAAGCAGGCAATAATAATATGAAAAAAATAGCAAACTATTGTTAGTTTGCAGCACTTTTCTGAGACACTAAATACCAATTTCCATTTTCCCGTTTGGATTTTTCCTAACACCATTCCTACAAAGGGTTAAAGTGAGTCATAGTTTAACACATTCCCAATTATACAGCTGAAATGAGCAAAAAAATTGGTGAATCTTGGGTAGATCAATGCTTTGCTTCCATGGAACAAATGACCCCACTCAGCAGTTTGTTAATTTATCATTGTTCATTTTAAAAAGAAGCTTTATTGGAAGTTTAATACCTTTTGTTTTCCTGGAAATGCAGGGTTTGCCTTGCCTCCTACACAATAAAACAGAAGAGAGAGAACAAACCCACCCAAAGTGATCTGACAGCTCTCAGTGTTACTAATAATACTTCAATACAAGCAGCTCTCTGATTATATCACCAGAAGTCGTCACTGATAAAGGACACCAAGAGGCAATATCCCCTGTGTAGACTGGGAGCTCAGGTAAGTTCCTTCATTGTGCTCTTAAGTGCCCAGGGCTTATCAACAAGGCTATGAGGACTGTGTTACCTTGTCAGGAAAAGACTCAGACCTGCAGGGGCAAAAGACAACTGAATCATCAGAGTTCAGCTTGACTTAGCTGAACATTTAACAGCAGCCAACTAAGTTGCATTACATTAGTCACACAGGAGGTTTCCCTCTGGCTCCTGGAGCTGGTGGAGGGCACATCTGTGTGGGATCTCTGCTGGCATCACACAGGTAGGGCTCTCACACTACAGACATAACCACCAAGACAGTTGTATTTTGTAGCCTCCTCCATGCACCTGATGGGAGATGGGCTCAAGGAAAAGTTTAAAGCCCTAAAGGCCTCATCTCCCACCTGCAACCATGCCCAAATCCTCCCTCAAATTTAAACAGCGCTGTAGTTCAGCTCAAAATGCACAGTACCCTGGCTGCAAGGAGCAGCCTTTTTCCATCACCTCTTCCATCCCCAAAACTCAGCCAGAACCACCCAGCAACCCTCCCATGCAGTGAGTGGTCCCCCAGCTGCCCTCCTCCTCCTTTCCCCCTCACAGAGGCTGGGAAAGACAGAAATCTTTCTTGGTCTTCTGTTAACAAGCCCCCTGTCACAAACCCGTATTCCAAGGACCAGGGGGAACACTAATTAAAGGAGCAAATATGCCCTGGTTTTGAATATGCAAGGAACTCCACAACACAGCCTGGATTTCAAACCAGCTGGCTTATTGTGGGGCAAACAGCTGCTGGATTTGTCAGGCTTCATTGCCTGCTCAGCCCAGCACCAGGCTACAAATACACTGAACAAGAGATTTCCACCACCACATGCGAGACTCAAACTTCCCCTCTCTCAAGCAGGCACATAAGCCAGCCCTTTAAATGGGGTCAGTGTTAATTAACCCACTTTAAGTCCCTTTATACAGAAAAAAAAAAAAGAATACTTTTCTCTTTCTCTGGACACACAGCTTCATCTGCCCTCTACCACCACATTATACAAAACTGAGCTCCCTTTTCTGACTTGCAGAGAGGGATTTTGTGTACCCTCCACATTCAGGAAGATCCCCAGTAGACAGAGAAAGGCCTCCTATAACTGGAGAACACGTAGGTGGAAATATCAGCTTCTTTGACTGAAAAGCACAAGTAGAATGTGAAATAAAAGGAGCTCGTTCAGAGCACTCTGTTCGAAAGGTTTGGCTCAGCGCTGTTCACAGAGGGACTTTTGTCTTTGATGTGTATATATTTATTGGAAAAATGAGCAGGTAGAATATATATCATGCACTTATGTTAAGGACGCTTCTTTCTTTACTGCTATTCACGCACACAACTTTATCATCTCATTCAAAAGCCAAGCCATCTTCCTTCTCCATCAAGAGACCTGCAGAGCCCAGAGAAACTGCTAGAAAAAACATTTTTTATACCATCTTTTAAATATATAAGTTATCTCAAAGTAAAAGCTAAGCATATGACTTACTAATTTGTTGCCAATAACTCAAACACAGACTCATATGCTTCATGCCAGACTTACCTGCAAAAAAACCCAAAAACCAAAACAAACAACCCAAACAAACAAACTGATTCCCAAATTTTTGTCAGGTAATTTCTCCCCTTTCACTCCTGTTATAAAATTTTATGTTATTTTAAAACTACAAAACATTCAAAGCTCTGAGTCCTTCTGTTATTTCTGGGAATTGAACTTTCAAAAAAGCCTGCCTTCACTGCAAAAAAACCCCCAAAACAACCAAACAACAACAACAACAAAAAACCACCAAGAAGTGTTTTACAGTGTTTTAAGTGTTACCCTTTAAGATTAAAGTCTAGCAGAGATGCAGCTCTGCAGTTCTGACCTTGGGATCTCTAAATGGGGTAAACTCAACTAGGTTCAATGGGTGACCCTGGAATATCACTAACTCCCAGCCCTTGAAAATCAAGAGTATTATCAAAATAAATACACAAAACCAAACAGCAGTCTTGGGCTTGTGGATGGGGAAGGTTTCTCCTCTTTAACATGCAGCTGGCTCAGATTTCCACTCATTCTTCCATGGAGGAGGAACATAGGAAATTACTTCCTTAAGGAATGCTGAGAGTATCCCCTGAATCCAAGAGCCGAAGCCTTAAGGAAAACCTCAAAACAGCAAATTTTTTAATAAAATAACACTGTGAGATGGGCTCTGTCTCCATCAGGACTTTGCACCAGTATCCACACACCCCTTTTTTCAAACCAAGACAAAATTCCCAATTTGCGCAGTTTTACTTCAGGATATTCCTTAGAGAAAGATCCTTTCTGGCTTCCCTTTGCTATCGTGTGTTTTTCTCTACTTCCCCCTCCCTTTAACCTAAATTGTTCCTTAGATGTAAAACTCGGCTATGCTGATTTCATAACTAGTTCATAATATTTTACATTAATATTTTACATTATAAAAGACCAAAAAGACTATATGAAGAAGCCCCTACTGTTACTGTTCCTGCCTCAGAGAAGACAACGTTGCTTAACATGGTTCACATTTCCCACAACATATTGCAGGTACAGTAGCTCTGGATGTGCCATCCTATCTGCATTTCTTCTCTCCACCCCCCAGCTGCGCACGTCTGACTGCTGGACCCCAGGCACAATTTTAATGGGCGATTTTTATAGGTGTGACAGCTGGAGTAAAGTACTTAGTACTTGTGAAAATCACGTCTCTTGTCTCCAAAGCCAACCTGGGCATTCAAAAATCATTACTCAGATCCTAAAAAATAATGAGATTGACTTAGAAAGCAAGATGGTTTTTAGATATTATACATTTTATTTGCCTTGTGGAGTTTCTGCCTTTCACAGCTATGTATTCAAGCCCACTCCCTTTCCCTCCCCTCCCTTCACAGCAAGGAGAACTAGAAACTTTCTTCTAAATGAAAACAGAGAATCTTCCCATACATCACCTGACTTCTGGAGCTAGGATTTTAGGAAAAAATATACAATACCATCCAATTATGGTAATTCATATAAGTCAATAACAGTGCACATCCCCATTAGAAGCAGGTTTTCTTGTACAGGTTTGTGGTTTACTTCCAGGTAAAAAAGGTATTGGAAATGCTTTGTCTCCTTGGGATGGATTTAGTCTGTTACCCAGTTTCTCTCCCAATTATCACAAAGGGGACACCTGCATTCAATACTCAAACACATTTGCAGTTAACTTACAGATCTATACAAAATGTATTTCGGAGGAAACTTCTTACATTTCTGGAATTGTCACACTCACTTCATGCAGCCCGAGATACTACACGAGACTTTGTGCCCTTTAGCTGTATGAAGGAAACAACAAGGCTCTACTAAACCCTTCAATGTCTCCCCTGGTTCAGGATGGGATAATTAAGTAGCCTGAAGTCTGGCTCTTCAGGAGACCTTGATCCAAACATTTCTAAAGCTCTGGGGAAGGCTTAAGGCAAGACTTAGCTTTGTATCTTACTCATTTTGAGGGTGGGAGATATGGAAGCAACATATTAATTGTATATATCATATTACACCAGCATGTTTAAACCAACCCACTCCTCCAGCATGCCCATGTACAGCAGGACAAGCTTGCCCTAAGCTGATAAAAGCCTACCAGACATCAGAGAGGCTGGTAAGTGGCACACTATGGATGGACTTTCAAGGTCCCCTTGAATTAAAAAATGCAAATGATTCTAGAGAGAGGGAGTTTTTAACATATATTTATACATTTCAGCTTTGCCACATTTTTTGAGCTCTGCTGCTGAAGTCTTTTCTGGGAGAAGGGAGGTGGCAAGGTGGCACACCTATTAGTAGAAATAATAAAATAAAAGCTTGGCATGAAACACCACCCTCTCAGGATCTCAAACCGGCAGGAAGGTCACACTTCTATCTTCTCTCTTACGATTCAAAAGTGACACCTCCCATTTAACAGGGCAAGCCATGTCCTTGCACTCTTTTGCTGGCACCATATCACCATCTGTGAGACAGCTCTGCTCAGCAGCAGCCTGACCGAACTATAAGATTCAGTGCTGCTAGATCACCCTGGAATACAAAATGGCTGAGATGCTCAACAAGTTACCAGGCTGAAAGCTTTCAAGAGCCACCACGGCTGTTTCCAAGTTATTATTCCAAGGTATAAGTCTACCTCCTTTTCCAGAAAATTTTCTTAGAGGTAAAGCAGCAACATACCATTGCCGTAACAACACAGAGGACCACAGGCCAGGGATCAGGACTTGGTAGCTGATTGTTGATGCTCCATTTCCTACACTCCCACCAGAACCAGTTTTGGCTGGAGATAGCACAGGTAAGGACTACTCACGTTCCTACTTAAGTTAATTTTCCTACCACTTTCACCTGTGTTGGATAACTTAAGAACATTCAGCTGTCAATGCAATCAGAGATGGAGTTAGACTAAGGTAGAGAAGGTGGAATGTACAGCCACTGCAAAAGAAAAACAACACAGGAGCAAAGATCATCACAATCCATCCTGCTTAAGATAATTTGAGAGGCCTTTATATAACACATTTTTGGAAAAGATATGCATGCTTACTGCCTCCCTTTTCTCCTTACAAACTCCCCATGCTGCTCTAATAAGAGTCCCTGGTAAAACAAACTAAACCCACACAGCTCTTCCAAGAAGGCATCAATGCCCTAAAATAAATAATCCTTTAAACCCCTGTGCATTGCAACACTTGCTGGGCTGTAGGCAGGGGCAAAACAAGACAAACTGCAGCTGTGAAATATGAAGTAAGACAGGAATGAAAAAACATTCCTTTCTCCTGAGGAAGCATATGCAGAGCTGCAAGCATTTTGATCTACCAGTTGAAATTAGGCCTTGAATATCAGTTGCCTCATACACACGCAGAGCTGAGAAGGAGTTCTTGCTGAGCCCGTGTAGTATGGGCCTGCAAGTGGAGTGTGTCCCAGCAGCACCAGGAGATGAACAGAACCAGCAGGAGGAAAGCAGCAGTTTTCTCATCTTCCCAACTCCTTTGCTATTACTGTTTTATTCAGCTTTCTTCCTCCTCTGTCTTCTGCTAAATTTTTTTCCCTTTCTGCTTTGAAAAGAATCATGACTGTGCACGAATGGAAGGATGTAAATCATGCCACAACACGTTTTTTAAGGTTTAAAGATGTTTTAATCTGCAGGTAGAAAGTGAGTACTCACAGGACTTCTGGGAAAGGAGAAGCTGGTGACTTGGGAGAACATACTGCAGCTCTCAATTTCCAGCCAGCAGCCACCCCAACATGGCCAGGTACGCTCAGCTCAGGTACTCTACTAGAAGCACTTCTGCTCAGCCTTCTCCTTGTTTCGCAAGGTAGCGGGGCAGGTACTCCCTCTGGTGTTATAACTGACAGATTTCAGAGCCCATCTACCATATCTAACTGTACCTTAAGTCTGAAAACAGATGCAAGAACAAGTTCTAACTTCCTAGTGCCAGTCCCTGGTTAACATGAGGCTCTGATCCCCAGCTGGGTCATCGCACCAAGCAGCAGCAGATGTCCAACCAAGTATCTGGCTCAGTTCAGATCAAGTCAGAGACACAAAGATAATCAGGACCAAAGCTGAGCCACTGTCAGCATCCAGTGTCTCCTTGTCCTCTGGCCTTCCCACAACAAGGAGAACAGAAGACATCCAGTAGCTGCTGACAAGGGAACAAATGAAATATGCTGTGGCAGTAAGTTAAGTTAACTCAGCTTGAAGGAAACAATATTAGGCATTCCAAAAGCAAATAATTACACTGTCCCTAACTAAAGCTGTCACTCGAGAGAGTCTTGCACAGGAGAACCAAGACTTGCCCACTGCAGTCTTGCCATCTCTGAATATATCTCTCTTCACAATTTCTTTTTAACTTCTTTGGACACAAACTTTCCTTTGCTGTTGTTTGTGTGCATGTGTAAGTGTGGCGTTCTTGAAGATGGAGATTGCCAGGCTGTGATAAAGGTTTGAAAGGTTGTCTAGCACCCCTGCAGTCTCTCCAAGAGCTTCTGCGTCCTTTGCAGAAATGTTATTTCACAACTTTTCAAAGCACCTCAATAGATTTTGACAGATATCCCTACACCTCATGTAAGCACCAGCATGCTAACAGGACTATTTCTCCTATCAGCCAACAATGAAAAACGTGAGGAACACAGCATTGGTATGTGCAGGCACCAACTCTTAATTTCTAACAATAGTCGCTTCTGGCCATTTCTGATTTCCCTCACTCATCAGAACCTAGTTGTTACTGTCAATTGTCTTCCAATGGAGTGGCACACATTATTTCAAGGGAAAAAAAGAAAAATATATTTCAAAAGTGTTCAATCAACCCTGTCAGTATAATATCTGTCAAGAGAAGAAGACATTAGGAACACCAGAACTTAACTTGACCAGTTTACTATTTTGCACCATGTACTGCTATGATTATCTGTGTGTACAGGCATCAGCAAGGTGCAGGCAGAGCAGAATTTTTCAGTCAAGCACTGAAGAGCCACGTCCCAGATGGTAATAAGCATTTCTTTAAAACCTCTCTGCTGTGCATTTATATAAACACCCCTGCGGATACACTTCAGTCCCAGCTGTGTGAGAGCTGAAGGCAGTGCATCCAAGACCTGATAAGACAGCTATTTTGCTTCCTGGGACTTCTTGAGGTCTCAGTATTTCAGGTCAAGGAGATCAAAGCAAAAACTACTGGTTTTTAGATTTTTTGAAATACAGATTCATACAGAACTTTAAGGAGTGCATGCACACGTTGTTAAAATACTATTCTCTTTTCTAAAATATTTATGTAATATTAGATCCACTTTGGCTTAATTTCACTTGACCTTGGCACAACTTACATGAATGCTGAGACCAAAGAGAAGCCTTCTCCTCACTGCCTTCATTTAAAGGAAAGAGGTCCAGCTTTGTATTTCCAATGCTTCCAGAATAAGCAAAGGATGGTACTGAAGAACACCTCTGCTTGCTCTGTTGTACTCTCAAGCACTTGAGACAGGGATGGGAAAGAACTGGCATTGTGCAACAATCCTCTTCCACAGTGTAATTAACTCTCATTTTCCCTGGCCCTGGAGTGCTTGTCTCCTTCATCCATAACTGAAAGAAACAACAGAAAGCTCTGGAGGCAAGGGAGGGGACAAAATCAGCTGCTGAAAGTTGTTCTCCCTGTTGGCTGTATGTTGCTTACTTAGGTAACTGGAGATGACTGGTTCATTGGCTAATTTTTTTCATCACAGAGGTCACTGTAAATAAATTCTGCACACACATCATGTTGAAATGGAGAGAACAGGAGAGTCAGACTCACAAACCCAAAATTACACTCTCACTGGATCACCCAACAGCCTTGGGCAACCTGTTCCTTTCCCATTCCACCATAAAACGCTCTTTCGCCAGGACACCACAAAAAGCTTAACACCAGCTGAGACCACTGCCTGTCACCTTGCTTTACCATCACCTCACTGTTTTCCACACTCCAGCATCTTCAGTTCTCCTTACACCTCCACTGTGAGCAGTTTGGGGCTGAAACTGGCAGTCTTAATGCTCCCAGTTCTCATTCAGGCCTAGGGACCCAAGGCACAGTATTAGTGGTACCTCACTTTCCTCACCTGTATAATGGAAGCCAAGATGCTCTTTTCTACAGAAGGCTGGGACTGGGTGTCAGCTCAGGAGCTGCCCTGCACTGCTGACAAGGATGAAGCCGGAGACATGCAGTTTCTGAGCTTGATGTGCTCTGCCCCTTCGGTACCACAGACCCCAGGCAGCAGGTCAGATGGACCGAGCTTGCTGGCTACCAGTTGAACTATCCTGACTTGTATCTCACAGGTTCTTGATAATGAGCAATCTAAGTACTCAGATGCTTGAACAGAAGGAGGAGTTGCTTTCTAATTAGAGTCATGGACACCAAAAGAACTACATAACTAATAAGCACAAACAGAATCATCATTAGGGGAGACTTCATTAAGATAACTTAAAACTGAGACTGTAGCCATTTGTTCTGGCAATAAGCTTAGGCAAAACTGATGCCTGGTGTCCTTTAGACCTCAACTGGCGTAATTAGACCAGTTGAGGATATTTGATACCATATCCCTTCAGCTCCTCTAAAAATAATCACATTGGACGTCCTATTTATTAATTTTGATTTATATCAAGACACTCCTCTATTTCTCTAGGGGGCATTTACGAAAGTTAAAACGCAGAGTCAGCAAATAAATCCATCCTGTATATAATGAAATGACCTTCCAAGGAAGTAAAACTCATCTTCCTGAAAAACCAGAGAGGCCTTTGTTGGATTTGCTGAAGGTAACTACAGCTTGGAAGATGGCATCTTTTCCTAAGAGGCTGGAAAAAGTGGGAGCTATCATGCTTGAGTGTATTATTAAAAGTGACAATTATCACTGGATGCTTACAATTGGAACTTCTGATTTCATAGACTATAACAAATGCAGCACTGCTGTTCTGGATGGCCTAGCATTAATAAAGCAAACCAATTTTGAATGCCCAAGGCTGGGACCTCAGGGACAGCAGATGGTGCCCAGGACACCCATTCTCACATTAGCATAAGAATAGTATGGAGTGGGTCACAGATTGCCTTTAAGCAAGCTTTCAGTTGTCCACACAATCTCTACCTCCTACCAAATGAGACAACAGCATTGTTTTGGTTTTCTAATTGAGGTAATCAGTGCTTCATTACATAAAATGTATTTCACAAGTGAGTCAAGCAATGAAGAAATCCATCTCCTTTGTAACAACTTGCACTCCATAAGCACCTTATTCAGACTTCAGAGACACAACAAAAAGAAATGGACAGTTCTTGTTCATATGCATTAAAACACCTGCAGACAAATGACTTAGAGTTCTTAAAATTAGACTTTTTTTTTTCTTAAATTGCTTTTAATTTTGTGTGCAATCAATTGCAGCTGTAATTGCTTGTAAGCACAAATGGCATACCCATTGATATCCAAGTTGTCTGTCTCATTGGGAACCAGAACAAATTCCAAATAGAAAATTGGAAGCTGTGCCTCAAACTCTTTAAAAATAGCATGAAATCCACGTGCTTACCTGGATTCAAAAATAAGAGTGTCCTGATCTCAAAAAAGGCAAAACTTCACCCCATTCCTAATTTCAGCCTCAGAGTTAAGTAAAAGGCAGCCAAGGCCTGGTACTCTCCAGAGAGAAGTTCAGATGGAGACTTAGGATATCATACACAATCTCTCATGAGATATTTTTCCCTTTCTAGTAAACATGGATAAGTTGCACTTTAAAGAAGGTGTTTCACAGAATGTGTGTTTGGTATCTTAACGTTAATAATGAAGACAGCTTTGAGTGTTTAGATGTCTGTCTTCTTGGCTGAGTTAATTCAGATTTCTGAATTAATTAATTAATACTTAATTTCTTATTTCTGAATATATGACTTTGCAGCACTTTTGTAGTTCACACTTGGTGCCCCTTGGACAGGGATGCTAAACAGAGTTTGTTTCCTGGCTGATTATTAACCATCAAAAGAATGTTTCAACCCCACTCATCACACACATCAGTCAAATCAAATCTGGAAAAACCTATATGAAGAAGTCAGTTTATCAAAAAACAGGAAGCACATTAATTGAGACATTGCCTGCTACCTCACAAGGTCTCTGCAAGAAAGGCACAGAAGGGTAGAGCTCATTTCCTTTTTTTCTCTATCCAAGAAGCAGGAAGAAGAAAAGGGGGTATTATTTCCACTCCCAAACCCAAGGGATTAAAAAGAGGAGGTAAACCAATCCACACAGATATCGTGTGCCCATGTGCCTCTTCCTTGTCACTGCACTTCTAGAAAACTGCAGTCATGGCTTCACCTTCTTGGATCCCACTTGAGATCCCCATGATTCTGAAGCGAAGACTGGTATTGAAAATCTGCAGGGTTTCAAGTAGATGGTTAACCTCATACCAAGTCAAAAGTGCAAAAATCTAAGGATGACAGCGCTATGGATTCACTAGAATGGATCTCAGCAGGCTAATAAACAAGCCTTCCATTTCCTAAACTGTTCTCTGAAGCAAGCCTGACACAGAGCTAACAAAGGCAAGTCACTCCCCACCACAGGCACACCCCAGATTCCAGACATGGGTGATGGTAAGGCAGCTGAGAATTACAGATTTACACACAACACAAACTGGCACAAGGAACAGACGAAAATCTTTTGTTGATGTTGCTGTTCTTGTTTCTCATGTAACACAGTTTTCACTCCCTAAAGCGAATGTACTAATTGCCAACTGAAAATAAGTAATCTCATCATCTTACTTGAATAAATACCAATAGTTCTTGAGCTTCACTGGAAAATTCAAGAAACTGTATCTGGGCAGTGAAAGCAAATAACTATTTCTGTATCTTGCTCAGCACATTTCCTTCTAAACGAACTGCTTGAAAATTATTGAGTTCTCTAGAAATATTCTGGAAGTGGGGAAAGCCATTGAATAAATTGGAGGATGTTTTGGGTCACAAGATCACTGAATTATGAGTGTCTTTTCTTGGATGAGGAGTTCAGAGGAAGGCTGAGGATTTTGTAATTGACATGAAATATGAAAAAACAACAGGGACAGGGACTGGAAGCTACTTCCCTATGTAATCTCAAGCAGAGTTGCTTAGAGCTTATTTTTCAGAACTGTTGAGCCTCAAGAATTTCAATTTTCACCCAACTTCCTTCCAATCAGATACTTCCGGGAATGGAAGTTCTAAAAGTGATACTAAATGAGAACTTGCAACCTTGCCCCTGGAACATAGCCTACTGTTAAGACCCACTGCTCAATACTCAGCATTGTTTAGCAGAGAGAAAACATAAATCTAGCAGCGTTTCTTAACACTACCTTTGGAGAAAGAACTTTCCACTATTGCAGGTGTCTCCTTGTAAGTGGCTCCAGAAGGCGAGCAGATGCAGAAAGGTGGTAACACTTGCTGAAGGGGAAGTGTCATCCCCTCCTGTCAGTGCTAAGACTTCTCACACTCATCACAGAGTGAGAATGAGAGAAGGGAAAAAGACAAACATAAACATTACAGTAAAACACTATGTAAAGATATTATGCTGCATTTATGCTGGATATTTATAGCCATAGAGTTGGGACGATGTCCATAAAAGTATTATTTTAAAATGATCTCTAACATCTAATTTATTTTTCTCAGATTCTGCTAAGCAGCCAAGTTGGGGTGGTCTACAGAAAAAAAAAAATAAAAAATTACACTGTAGCTAAAGCACTGCAGGCAAGTGCTGAACGTTCTGTAAAAACATAAACAGTTTCTTGCCTGCAGATCTCCTCTCCCTCAGATTTCTCATCTTTCACTCCTCAGTTCCCAAGACACTAGAATTTCCTCAGTTCTGTGGTTACCTAGAGTTTTCTCATGGAAACAAGCACCAAGCACATCATGAAGAAAACAAACAACAGGCAAAAATCCCCTAAAAACAGCCCTTCAGCTTATTATTCCCTTATTCTTCCTGTGCAGGCTCAGTGCCAAAGATACTCCAGCCACAGCTCAGATCAGTGGTAATCGTCGTTAGCTGTTAGCAGAGGAAAGATATTCTAACCAGTTCTTAAAGGTATTATTTTTTCCCTGATAAAAATTAAAGCAGGGAAAAAACAAGTGACCTCTTTATCTCCCCCCCCCATTAATTAATAATATAAGCAATAACCTGAAATTAAAATGGACAGTTTCTTTGACCCTGTGGGAAAACCCTAGAACACGGGCATAAGGCTTCTGTCCCATTTGTCACACGGTTGCCATGATTTGCGGGTGGTATGGCAGAAATGAAACCCACACTGTGACAAAACCTCGTGTCATCTGTTGTGGGCATGTGCTCTCCCAGTGCACTCGGTGGTGGGCAACCGGCTGGGCAGGCACTTGCCTCAAGTGCCTTTCTGAATACGGAAGAGGAGGATATTCCATTTCAGTCCTTGCAGCCATGAAGGAGATCCAGTGAAGTGGCAGTTAAAGATCTGTCAGGCCAAAATGTGCCACACTCACAGAGCTTTTATATTATTTGCCTCTAGCTGTCTTTGCAAAGAGTGAGGATGATACTTAGCATACTTTTTACAAAGATCTCAAAGAGACAAATAAAAATAATTTTCTATCTGGAACAGGCAAAGTGCAGGGAGGTTAAGTGAACAATCCAGCCTCCAACAGCAAGGCAATGGGAGAGGCAGGGACAGGATCCAAATCAGCTGATTACAGTCCTGTGATCTCAGCGCTAAATTGATCTCTTCCTGTATTTACAATGCTCTTTCTTGGAGATGTTTGTCCTGCCAATGTGCATTTGACAGTGTGACCAAACTGGACTGGAAGCCCCTGTTGCAGGAGCTTCTGTAGATGTACAGAGAAGGTTGTTTCAGTAACAGCCTTTCCAGAGCTTCTTCCAGAGGTCAGCGATCTCACCACCTTTTTTTGTTTTGGGCTCTTCCTGATTGTTAATTTAACCCGAAGGATTTCATTCATTGTTTCTCAGCAATAAACTGTTTTTCTTCAAACAGCTAATCAAACTTTGCTGAGGCCCTTGTGGAATGGAAAGATTGATGAGACACATTAAAGGTTAGGTGTGAGGAGCAAAACTGAAGATAAGGGCAAAAACTCCTCTTGAGTTCAATGGAATGATGATTTTTCTATGTGTATCTTCTCCCACTGCTCTATCTCATATTTTAATATGTTTGTGTAACTATCTGAGTATCCTGGAAAAGGGAAATGGTAACCTCTCCCATGCTTTGCTCTTTGTTTGCCAATATTACCATGAAAGAAACATGTGTCTGGCTTGCTGCAGTGCACCCTTACATTGATGCTTCACAGGGCTAGAGAACCATAGCTTCCACTCCAAAGAGGGCAGATTAAAGCAATTAAGACATGTTTTCCACCTACAACATAGATAACTCAATCCTAGAACTCATCAAGCAGGCAGTCATCCAGACCAAGAACCTAACAAGATTCAAAAAGGGATTAGAAACACATGCAAATACAGTCCACC
Source organism: Antrostomus carolinensis (assembly GCF_000700745.2). Taxonomy (NCBI): domain Eukaryota; kingdom Metazoa; phylum Chordata; class Aves; order Caprimulgiformes; family Caprimulgidae; genus Antrostomus; species Antrostomus carolinensis. Next base: position 5,849 of record NW_010333136.1, on the reverse strand, counting down.
AAAGAATCCTAGCAAGCTGGCACTCAGGACAACTCCATGCTGGAGGTGCACTGGTACAGGAAGGCACTGGTACGGGAAGGGTTCTTCTTGTAGTAGTGCTGCTCAGATCTACTTAACGTGGCAGAAAGGCTGCAGTGCCCCAGCCTCAGCTCTGCCTGACCAGCTCTGTGTGGTACACGCACCCACAGATGGGATGAAAGTGATGTTTTTGATGGCAAGAGCTGTGAGATGGGCAAGGAAGGGAGGTTGTCCTGCAGGCATGCAGAGTTACCATGCATGTGGGAAATGGAAGCTCTCAGCTGACGGTGCAGACCTGAGTGTCCCCCTTGAATACTTCGATCCTTAGCAATACTTGCTTTCATACTCCCAAAAATCTTCAGCAGTGGAGATGCTGCAGCCTACCTAGGCAGCCTATTCTTGGCTTAACATCTCTGCTGCTGGAAAGTGTTCTTAAATTTATAATGATAAACTTCTAAAAAACATACTAAACTACATGCTGATCTGTGAAGGCAAAAAATGAGCTATAATGTGGAGAAATGAACTAGTCCACAAGTTCCTATGGTACAGTCCCCTGGGCCACCCAGGATGAGTCATACCAGGCTAGAACAGCAGAGTAGGTGACCTTCAGATCTACTCTAATATAGCAGTTCTTATGTTTCCACAAAAACAACAAGTTCACACCAACTGCCAGACAGCAGGTCAGTTTTTCCAGCTGATCCTCTTTCTTATTATGTAAGATGCACTGTTTGATTATTGCTCTCTGCTAACCTCTGCATAAATTAGCCATTAAGGACTAGAACAGAAATTATTACTGAAAATTCAATGTGTTTAACTGATTTTTAATACATCATCACACGTAGGTCAAAGTGCATTAACCTGCTTGAGCCTATTGGAAAAGATTTCATTAATGAGCTCTATACAACCTAAAAACATTCTTGTAGAAAAGAAGCAGTGGTGCAGGAGATGGGAGGGATGGGGAAAATTAAGTCTAAACTTCTCAACTTCAGCTCTCACAAATTCAGCTGTATTTAGGAGGGGACATTATCCAGTATTTCACCGACAGAGGAGGTTTTATCTAACTTTTAACTAGATGGTTTCATCTCTACTCTGCTTTGGCTGACACATGTTCCAAAGCTCTTGTTCATGAGGCGTTGGTGCCATGTGAGGCCAGAGCAGGTGATCCATAGCTTTCCCTTTCCCACAGAAACCTATCACTTCTGCAGTGTTTGATGCTCACCGTCACAAGCGGCCTTGCAGAAAATGCTGCCAGTTGATAGTATCCAAGGTCTGAAGTTTGGGAAACTGCTGACACGCTGGTCTGTGACTTTGCTTGGGGCACAGTCGGACAGTGCAGTATCAGGGAAGGAAATGTCATATGCCATACCAATATTACAGGATGGATCCATTCCAAAATCAAATTAACCCCTTAGTGGAAAAACATGCCAACAAATGGGTTTCAAATACTTGAAACTGCAAGAGGCTCACAGAAAACCCCAGAGGTGGAAGGAGATTCGTTAATTCAACACTTAATCCAGTCCTGTGACACAGCCCACAGTCTGTCACATAATGCTGGATGCGAAGGTAGGATTGAGGAGACTGTGATATCAGGAGACTGTGATATCACTGGATAGGTTCATTGCAAGGCTATAGCTGTGCCAAGCTTAACTTCACATCAGAGAAAACCACATGAAGATCTAAGTGCACTACATATGCTCTTGCACTGCTACCACTGGCTTCAAAACCCTGTCTCAATAAGGCCTAGTTAGAGAAAAAAAATCAGAATACAGAAAAACTGTAAGGCTGCTTGCAACCAGCAGCATCTATAAAAAGGCCCCTTTCACATCTCTTCCAGCCTCCCTCTCTCTATATATCTATATATGTATGTATCTGTCTATCTGTATCTAGCAAGAAGGTAGGGAAAAGATGGTGCTGGACTCTTCCAAGATGTATACGGTGAAAGGTAACAGACACAAAATGAAACGTGGGGAATTCTGATTAGGTATATTACTTATTTTCATGACGATGGTCAAACACTGAAGTGGCATCAGAGAGGCTGTGGGATCTCCATTTTTTGAGATATTGTTAATTTAACTGAACCAAGTCCTGAGTAATCTGCTACAAACTGGCCCCGCTTTGAGCAGCAGGTTGGACTGGATAACCTCCACAGGTCCCTTCCATCCTAAATTATTCTATTATTTTTCCAGGGTGTCTTTGAGATGATACCATAGGGCCTTAGTAAATATTAATACATGTTCGCAATACTTCAGCTGACCCTCTGCACTGATCAAGAGTGGAGGCAGACTGCCGGTGCTCAACTAAGATGAATAACAGCACTACCCACAAAATACCCACAACGATGAGCAACCGCGCTGGCGAGCTTTACGCTCAGAAACCTTCCCCAGTGCACTGTACGAGCACTTCATCCACCATGGTCTCAGTGTGTTCAGGGAGCTACTACACATATCCTGCTGTGCTCAACGGATCAGGACCCTGTGACTACCGACAACTGGTTCCATAGTGAAACCTTCTAGAACATGATGCAGTGGAAGAAAATTACCACGGAGAAAAATCAGAAGAAAAACATCTGATAGGATCTCAAAATGCATCTTATCCTGTCTGAAGGGCTAAGGCTTCAACTCAAGAGGACAATTTTAAAGTACTCGCTTAATCTTAGTGAGCTCTGTGAGAGACTGGGAGTACTTACATATACTACAATAGTTATGATCTGATGATTTAAAGTGATATCTATTGATGCCCAAAGGTATTTTTGGGCTCATACTTTCTTCACCGACTGTCTGTTTTCATGTAGTTGTTTTGCCAACTACTGACAATCTGTTTAGAAATAACAGGGAACATGAAATCTGGAAGTGTATCAGTGTGTGAGCGTCCACTCCAAAACCTCTGTGAAAATAACCTTCAGGAATGGCAATCAGCCAGAGATGCAGTTTGAAGCCAGCTAAGATACGAATAAATATTCATAGCAGCTAAGGATTTTGGATTTAATGCCATTCTGCTAATGCAGATAAATATTCAGATTTCCTTGGCTTCTGTAGACTAAACCCAGTTTAAAAGAGAAATCCATACAATACTGTTCGAGTAACTGTTGGTGGGGGGTTTGGGGGAGGTGGAATGGAGTTGTTACCCTAATTTTTAAAGACCAAGATGAAATCTCTATAATTCAAACATCTACATCAGAAAGCAAATGCAGAAAGATTCACACTTCCCAATGGACTCTGTATCACTGCTGCCTCATGGCAGAGGGATGGGTCTACCTGCACCACACAGCGCCGTGCTTTTACCTACAGGACGGTATTTCATTAGCAGGTGAAGCACCTCTCACTTATTTTGACATCTTTGCAATGAACAATATAATTCAAAACTAAGATTTTAGCACTGTTACTCCTACCCACTGTGCAGCCTTCTCTGTGCTAAGGCAGATGTTTATGTGGTATAAACCCCAGTCTCACAGTTGAATGTAACCGACTCTGAAGTGATAATTACCTTCACAAAACTGTTTACACAAAAGATATATAGTTGAGTTAGAGTTAATCATGCTATCGCAGCTGTTAACCATGTTACAGCAGCAGATCCACATAACCACCTAACCAGGTTAAAGCAGGGCTTTCCAGCCGACCAAGTGGCAGTTACATCCTGTCTCCACCACAAATTCTAGTCACATCACAGGCAGAAGGGACCTCAGAAGAAGTTATTCAAAGGGAAGCAGAATGAAAGAAAATTATTTCCCTCTCTCTGCACATCCACAAGCAAAAAGAAAACTGTGCTCTATAGCCCATTATTAAAACTCTTTGCAACTGACCCGCCATCAGGCTCCTGCACACCAGCTGGATGCCAGCCAAGGCTGGAACTGTGGGACCACTGATAACTCACTTCACTCTCTCAGATATCTAAGTCAGGAGCCTGATTCACATGCTCCAGAACATGAACTTCTAAATTGTTTTCAACACACCTTCAGCCTTCATGGAAGGAAATGAACAAGATGACAGATGGAATGGTTGGGTTTTTATTTTTTCACAAAACAGCTCTCAGTCTGCATTATCTCACTGCTTCTTATTTCTTCTGTGCCATACTCTCATTTCTGTAAGTCTGTGTAGACTGAACAACTTGCACTTTCTCTTCCCTCTTATGACTGTAATTTCTGTAAAAGGCTAAGAAAGGAGGGCAGGTAACTCCTAAACAACTCTAGCTATCCCACTTGTGGCTGGCCAAAAAGGGACGAGAGGACAGGAACGGGAAGAGGACGTGCAGCCACATGGCAGTGATAGGCTGGGTCTTTTCCACAATCTTTCAGCGGAAATCCCTTCCCTTGCACATCACTGTACATCTAAGTAGCATTAAACTGAGCAGGCTTCTGGCAAGACTTCCAAAGTGCAAGGCTCAGCTACCAATAGACAGGTTTGAGGCATCAAAACACTCTGGAATTCAAGGTGTTCAGCTCTCTCAGACATCAAACATAAATTTAAAAAGGTAAATGAAGATAAATAGAAACAGAATCAGCAAATTTATGATCCTTAGTTAAGAAGATACCTTCAACATAAGACCTACTGGAATACAACTACCCATTCAGCTTGTCAGCGGCTCTCTATCTGTTAAAACATATACTGGAGTTCACAGTAGTCAATATATTTATTCTCTCAGTTAAGATACACTTAGGAAAATAAACTAACTTTTTGTACAATTCTAACAATTCTCATTCAAATCAGAAATCCTTGAAGACATACAGACCACAATTTCACGTTTGTGAAGGAAAGTATTTACAAGTGGGGGTACAATACTTTGTTAGAGCAGTTACTTCTTAAAAAAAGCAAAAAAGATGGTATGTGTTCCAGCAGCCAGTAAGTCATCTCTGCCGGGATGTTAGTAACTTTGCTGCAAGAGTTTTTACATGACCTTAGCGCTCACTGTCTCTGTTGGACAGAGTGTGCCCAGAGTTTGCCAAAAGAGAAAACCTAGATACTGCACTGGAGTGACAGTAACAGGGGCAAAGCGGAGCTTTGCACCTGACCTAAGGGGAGGGGGGCTAATTTAACCTTCCCTCTTGTTGCAGCCTATGTTCACAGTGCTCATCCTAATATTTCTAATATTCTGTTCACCATTACCAATCTCTTAAACTGCCCAGCCAGCTTGATTGTGTTCCCTTAAACCAGGGCATCAGACCTAACCCAGGAATGGTTATAGGCAGATGGATTACATTACTGGCAACACACAGAGTTTTAGGCTTCAACTGTCTTCAAAGGGAGCCCATTCCAAAGAGTCTCTTGCTGTGAGTCTGGAAGCGACTCATGCAAAGGCAGTCAAGACCATCCCACTGAGCCTTCAGATTAAAAATAACAACAAGGCAAAAGCTGGGAAATGTTTAATCTGCAAAAAGCCACTGATCTTAAGATACTGGAAGGATAAATCACTTAAGGTACATCTGGCATGGGAATGAACTCAACCTGGCCCAGAGGATGAGCACCCTCGCTCCCTGGGGGATCACCACCAGCAGCCTGTGGACCCCTTGGCCTCACACCCTGCCCGGCTCCCTGTGCCTTCCAGCCAGGGAGAGCCAGCGGGGCAGCCCCCTGGTCCTCCCTGCAGCAGCCAGGCCCAACCAGCACCGCCAGGCACATGCAGGAACGGTTTCCATACAGACAATCCACCCTGGAGCCTCACACCAACCACATCCCCTACAACAGCAAGAGAGGGTTTGAGGTGGTTTGAAGACACAGATTTGGAAACTATCAAGGAGAACCGGGAAGCCGACATATCGCTCAGGGGCCCTCACTCTGGGCATTCCTCCCAGCCTGCAGCCCCACACGGACCCCCTGCCTGGGCTTTGTTGCTGCGGC
>NW_010333135.1:0-1484 GCF_000700745.2 Antrostomus carolinensis | reverse complement strand
TGATGGAAGAAGCAATAACCACAAAACAATCCTTAAATACAGACCTTAAAAAGAGCTGACAGTCCCAGTAATTGACAGGATAGAACAAGCATTATACAAACATGCTGTTTAACTTGCCAGGAAGAAAAGTTCCCTGACCAAGTGCAAAAAGGGCAATTGAAGCATGTTTAGTAATTCAGAAAGCTTTGGCCTTTAGTCATTTGAGTAGACACCTGATCAAACCCATGCACAGCATCATGCTTTTACTCTTGTCTTTGGAAAGGCAAGAGGGACAAATAGTAGCACTGCATATTAATGTACTTCCACTATCTGCTGAAACAGAGAGAGGAAAACTCAGGCTCTCAGGAGGCAGATGCATGGAGAGCCCCTGAAGTTGATGACTGTTTGAGAAAGGTGCCTTGCTTTACTTTCCTGTCCTCTTCCTTTTCTGTAGGGAGGTGAAATAAATATCTGTTGCAGTGGTGGAAGATGCAGTGAAGCTCTTGCTCCATATTAAGATGAAGGCTGTCTTTTTGTATTATCCCTCCCCTCAAAAAAGCACCCCCCCACCCTGAAAAAAAAAATAGAAGTGAATATATTATATGATTATTAATTTTAATTTTCCCAATACGGGAACAAAAAAATTCTTGATGTTGGTCAAAGACCTATTTATGCTGAAATGCTAATCCCTTTCTATTAAAGCTTTTCATTGTTACTGCATCTATTGGACAAGGCCATATTAAGAAGAAAAGTTAATTGATCCCCAAAGGCAAACAGTTGGAACGCTATCTTTTTTTTACTTTCTGCGCTATGTATATTATGCCAATTTTGCCTCAACCTCTGCTTCACCTGGCTTAAATTCCTTCAGCCTTACTGGGATCTTCTTTAGACTGGCATTTTACAGCATGATCTCATCAAAACTCAGGAAGCATCTAGTGAATAAATTAACTTGCTTCTTAAGCATTCATTAAATTGCCTTTAGTTTTCCCTGATGTTGATTTTTTTTAATTTTTTTTAACTTTCTCCCCTAGTTATTACAAAAATATTGATTAAAATGGTAAGCTAATGAAACTGTACATTCACCAGACAAATTTACTTATAATCTCTGTCTATGTTTAAATAGAGATGTCTGCCCATGTATATATGCACATAGGAAAAAGTTTAAACTTATGATTAGAGCTGTGCTAGCCAATGTTACCTGAAGCACACTGGGAACACCTACACATCTAGATCTCCAGCAGGTTGACTGGGATGACAATCTGAAATAAGGAGCCTCTGTCAAACAGCTGCCACAGTAACTTCTAGAGCTGGGAGGAGTGGCTGACACACCAGAAGGCTGTGCTGCCATCCAGCGAGACCTGGACAGGCTGGAGAGCTGGGCAGGGAAAAATTTAATGAAACATAATAAGGGCAAGTGCAGGGTGTTGCATCTGGACAGGAACAACCCCAGGCTCTAGTACAGGTTGGGGAATGTTCTAGTAGAGAGCAGTGAAGGGGAAAGGGAT
>NW_010333134.1:1156-6827 GCF_000700745.2 Antrostomus carolinensis | reverse complement strand
ACAAGTCCATAGTGCAGTTCCTCACACACGGTTGTAGGAATTTATTTATAATATTAAATATCTCAAAGCTAATGAGACAGCTACCACTTACAAACACAGCTAGTACATAATCTTGAAGTGTGTATGGTTCTGTAAAACTGCAGTACACTATCACAATTATCTACAGCTTTTTAATTACCTTCAGGGACATGCTATAGCTCATAAATCTAAGTTTTCATATTTGTAAAGTACATGATCGCTCCCAGAAACAGTGGTTTTGGAAAAGAAAGCAATTTTTTGAGAGTTTATAAAGTCCTTGAAAATAAAGAAGTTCCTCTCAATGTGGACCACTATAACTGAGGTCAGAAACTGGACCCTTTGACTTTTGCGGGCTAGAAGATTAATGCCTCATTATACCCCAATAGTCAAGGGATTATCAGTGTTTCCATTACATGTTCCTGTTTTGAGAGGTTAGTGTCTCAGCCTGTGACAATTTGCTGTGTGCTGAAACTTGGCATGAAAAGTCTCAGCACGGGAGAAACTTGTTTTTACAGAATATGGTTTAAATCACTTGGATATTTTTTAAGTTACGAGAAAGAAAAAAAAGAAAAAAAAGGCAGAAGTTTGTGGTTTCACACTGGGATTTTTTATGGTCCTAAAAATGCAAAACTAGCTTTGACTTAAGCAATGTAATTTTGCATAATGTAAGCTATTGTCTCTCAGTATTAAACCGAGCCTTGCAAACTTCTGCCATGTTGGGTTCCCGATGACTTTTTTTACCTCCTGCTTTCAGTCTTAGCTTTCATTTCTGATTAAAGTGAATGCAAAATCTAAAGTGAAACCAGGCTGAAACTATATTACACTTTGAGAAAACATTGTGTTTGAAAAATTTCTATCAAGATTTCTTGATGTTACATGAGCATCCCTTAAAATTAAGCTTGATGATGCCTCAGACTAAACTCAGCATTTCTCTCCTGGTGTTAACGTACTCACAGTTGTATTAGTGATGCTCAGAAGAACTGAATGAGAAAGTTAAGAGATTTTGTTGACCAGTATGAAAAACTTAAAAGGGAATTTAAACTGTTTTAATAGCTGCTGCTCAGAGGTAAATAATAATTTATCTTGTCAGTCACAGGCTCACTTTTGTTTTTTAGGCCAAATTCTGCAGCACCTACAAGTGTACTAGTGAGGCAAAAATGTATGTGGTATATATTTAATAGTAAGGATCAGAACTTGTTTCAACTTTAACTGTTCTGATGTATCTTAAATCACATTAGTTTTTCTGGCATCATCATTCACCTTATTGTGGTTTAAATATCTTACCTCACTTGAGGGATTAGCATTCAGCCTTAAAAATACACTTACACTGGATATTTAGTATTAAAAACATTAGCTTAAAAATATTTTTTCAAGAAAATTTGGAAATAATAATAATAAGTTGGACATAAAGTACATATAAATGCCATGAAATCTGTGGTTCCAAACTTTTATGGTATATTCCAGAACTTAAAAAAATAACTTTGTTTTGTTGATTTACAAGACATCACTTAACACAAAAAACCTACAAAATTTTCATTGAGGCAATCAAGTAAATGGCTTGAAAAATCATATGTGTTTTGCTTGTGTAAGGAGTGGAGCTGGGTTCTGTTAAAGAGTAATGTGCATTTCAAACAGCACTTTGAATAGCTGGGACAGAAAGAAAGTGCTGCAATTAATTAGTTATTTTGGGTTTTTTCACATTCACATCTTTGTCCATTTTCTCAGTGGGAATATTTAGCACTCCAATTCGGTTTATGTGCTGCTGCTGGTAAGTGACATGACAGATTGTTGTGGTCTGCAGGGCCAAAAGCTGCTTTTAGAAAAAAACAAAATGAAATGCTTTTGAAAGGTAGTGTAGACAGACTTGCACTTGTGTGAAGCCAGCTACATTCGGTGATGGCACCATGGATCTCAGCAGGGTCCAGCTCTCCCGCCAAAATAGCTGAAAACCGACCTGAGTGTCCCTATTGTATTCAGTCTGTGACACTGGCATACCTACCTTATAACTCCATGTCCTTTCCCTAGAAACATTATACACAATTGTGTATGTACCTACGCAGATATAGCAGGTGATGTCCATGATGCAGTTAACAAAAGGCATGTGAAAAGAATGCTAGTATGCATTCTGAGGCCCCCAGGAGTCAGACTATACTGGATTTAAGTTTTCCTGTGAAACTGAAAATTGGTATCTTGTTAGCAGGCTTAAAATACTAATCTTTAGTCGTGCTAATTACATGAACTGAAAAATATGAAAAAAAGAAATAAAAAGGAAAAAAGTGAATTTACTTATCCCACAGAACTCTGTAGATTGAATCAAGGTTGTGTGGTGAGAAAATGTGTTGTTCATAGGAGCCCTGGGACTCTCACCTGCCCTGCTGGAGAAGTGTGCTCTTCCCGGCTGTAGTGGAGGCATCGCTCAGTAGTAAGTACTAAGACCAAAAATAAAGTATACAAGTAAACAGAAGAGGGAATGATGTTGCATGCTGCTGGTTCCTAGCCCAGTTCACCTGAAAAGCATTTTCTTTTCCTTAAGGAAAGTAAAAACAAAGATGTATTTTGTTGGGGACCCATGTGGAGTAGAAGAGAGAAGGTAGGGTGGCCCATGAGCAATACTAACAGGAAGAGACAAAATCTACCTGTCAGTGATGGAAATATTTTCCATCAATTTATAACTCTGCCAAATCTGAAGATACCTCCACAAGATGGGCAAAAGACACCTCCCTAGCCAAAAAACTGCCCCTGCTACAAATTTCAGTCTAACTGCAAACAGTGGTGGTGTTTTAGTTCTTCAATCAAGCTGCTGGAAGGCTTTTAATGGAATATGTTAGACAACCTAAGTATAGGAGTCATTGCCACTTTATAATACTGTGCTCTAACCCTCACAAACACATTTATATGTATTGCCACCACAGCCCAGCAGTAACTTGGACTTCCTGATTTTCAGTAAATTTTCCCTTTTTATATATTCAGGAATAATAATTCAGGAGGGTGACAGAGCAATGGATCAGGTTGCCCAGGGAGGTTGTGGAGTCTCCTTCTTTGGAGATGTTCAAAAACTGCCTGGACGCCTTCCTGTGTAATCTCATCTAGGTGTTCCTGCTCTGGCAGGGGGATTGGACTAGATGATCTTTTGAGGTGCCTTCCAATCCCCAACATTCTGTGATTCTGTGATTATGGCCATTATGGCCAATTATTTTTCCAATTCTACTTTAGAATGACATACTACTCCAAGGCAGCTTAGTGAGGAACTGCATTGCAAGTAATGTGAAAGGTTTAAAAAGAGAAGGAAAAGGCATAATTTTGGCAAGAGATTTGTGTCTTTTTTAAGTATTAAAAAAAAAAAAAAAAAAGACTGGATTTTCTGTAAAGAAACTGTGACATTCGTTCTCTTGCTGTTTCAAATGATACAGTATTTTTTTCTATTCCTTTCTGTCCTAATCTCTTTTGTGACATTGTTGTGTTGTATTGTGTTGATAAGAGGCTATCTTGGGGCCAGCAAGGGATAAGATGTTAATAAAATTCTTGTTTGCTGTTACAGAATCAAACGATTTAAGTGTAGTCTGAGGTTTCATGTCAAATTATTGCTGGCTTCTCTTTGTATCAATCACTGTGAGAAATACCCCTTAACCCTTTATGAAGGCACAAAAAATTAAATAACCCAGAAATCTTTCAAGATATAAAGAATTAATTTTAGAAGGAAAGCTTTCATTTATTTATTTTCTCTTTAACAACATCGAGTCCTTTATGGGGAAGTCCCTGCTTGTCAGCTTCTCAGATGAGATGACATTTAAAGCTGATCGGAAAACTGCAACTTTTTTATCAAAAAAGAAAAAAAGAAAAAAAGAAAAAAGAAGCAGTTCCTTTGAAATCAAAATGCCAGTCTAGAATTTGGAAGAAAAACAAACCATCTTGCTTCCACATTTTAAATTGAAAAGTTTTCATTTTTTGTTTTGTGATATGATATTCTATTTATTGTATCTGCCATAATGACAAAAAGGCAAAAATTGATATGAAAACTTTGCCGTTTTATTAAAGAAATACTTTTTCTTCGTTTCCAATCAGTTTTGAGGTAAATTTGTGTTCATAATTAATCTGTAAATCTGCAGAAATATTTCCGTGATTCAGAAATAATCAAGAAAGCAATTTTTTTTCCCCTTTCCCACCAAAAGCAGTATATCAACCAGCTGTAATGTCTAGAATGAAATGGTTTTTTTTTTAAGTAAAATTAGAAATAGTTGAATTTGTCTGGAGCAACTGTTGTTATTGCAGCAGTTTTTTAAAGAGAAGAAAAGACAAATATAGGAAGCATGAATGAATAATAGCAATGGCAAAAAATACAACTTCACTTTCCAATGTGTACTTTTGTTAGCTCCTGAGCTTCTGGGAAAGAATATAAGCACAACAGAGGGTCTTAGGGACAGAGAACTTTGGCAAAATTTTACCAAGATCAGTCTGTTTAATGAACTGTGATTACTTGCATCTCTATTTACAATTCTCAGAAGTGATACAAAATGTGAATTTGTCTGGCCCCAACAAAACATGCTCTTTTTAGACAGAGATAAAAAGGTAGCATGGTGGGAAAGCAAATGGTTAGACTGAGATGGTTGGAAAAAAATAATGTTTGCATGCCAGATATAGCTTAAGATTTAAAGCCCGTGGACATGGTGATGCCATCTGGTTTCAGCCCACCTAGAGGCTATTGCAGATGATCAGCAGTGCCATGGTGAATGAGGTGGCTGTAGATACTGGTATGATTGGAAACAGCCGTACTGGTGAAGATCATTTCTTCTAGTCTATCTACTATCTTATGTTTTCCTTCAGCAACTGCCAAATAAATATTTTGGAGAAAAAAAAAAAAAAAAAGTCACATCCATGTCATTAAAGTGAACCAAATAAAATACATTCAGGTGATTTGAGCTGTATACATTTTCTCCTATTTCTAGACTCTCTGAGCTTGTTGTCATGCCAACTTGTGACTTCACCAGGTAGCTCAAGGACCTGTTATCTAAGCTACTTCAATAATAAGTAGGCAAAATTGACCAGTTTCTACGAACATTCCTGCTTTTCCTGCTTTCCGTCACATTAAAAAAAAATAATATAATGGGTGAGCTGGAGTTTTGTAACCTTGGACAACTTAGATTGCAATTCTCTATGTAACAGTTGTGAAGTTACTCCAAGAGGTAACAGCACTTCAAGGCCCTCTGAAATTATAGCATTGCACAAAGATGGGCACTGGAGATGTTCTGAGACAGAACAGTTTTTTTAATATTATTAAATATTACTTGGGGAAAACCATTTAGCCCTTGATGTTGAAAGGAGTTTTGTTGTATAATGATATATAGAAGAAATACAGAAATGCAACTGACAAAAAACCAACCATTTTGTATCAGGAATATTTTAAATCTGGAATGTATCTCCGGGGTTGTATTTTCAAACATCAAAAGACTAACTGAAAAAGAAAAGAAGAAAAAAAACAAAAAAGAAAAATTAAATCAAGGTCAAGTCCTGCAAAACTTTCTTCACACAAGTTTCATTGAAGTTAGTGATATACCTGCATAAGTAAAGTCTACTTTAAGATTTAAAGCTTTTCAAGAAGGAATTTTAAATCTCCTCTCCTCTCCTCTCCTCTCCCTTTCCCCTTTTTCCTTTCATT
>NW_010333134.1:0-1072 GCF_000700745.2 Antrostomus carolinensis | reverse complement strand
GCACCTCTCCTCTCCTCTCCTCTCCTCTCCTCTCCTCTCCTCTTTTCTTGTGATTTTTAGTCTACTGCCCTTCTGAAAATTTAATAATAAACTTCTTTTTGGATTTGCTTATAAAAGAAATACCGTGGATACCTGGATTTGCTTATAAAATGAAAACTGTTCTTTTTTGTTTGTCTGTTTTCTTTTTAATGTCATCACAGTTTTAGATAAAGATCTGGGAGTCTACTTATACAAGTGAAGGAGTCTGATAATGTTGTGTATAAGGAAACTGGGTTAAAGAATCTTTCCTTATTGAGCCAAAATGCCATCTCGGTTATTCCTCTTTCTTCAACATCTAAGCTGCTCTTTCAGTCACATTTTGTCTCCCTCCCTGAAACACATGTACACAAAAGGTTTTCCTCTTTATGCCTTCAAAGCCTACAATACGATTTTTGGACAGGAAAATACAATGTATGTAGAATAATTTAAGTGACGTTCAATTACATTTTCAGAAAGAAACTAAGCTATCCAGGGTTGCAGGTGTACATCTCAGAGGAAGTTCTACCAGTAGAACTGTTTGGTTCATGTTTGACAAAGCAGTGATGTGACAAAGCTTATGGCAAGTGCTGCACAAAGATTCTGGACATTAAGGAAATTAAATGGTTTTAAAATAAAAGAAACCCCATGGTAATGTGTTCTTTAGCAATGGATTGCATACTGGTCAAATTCAATGGCTCTGACACTGAAAAGGTAAAATACATATAATGTCAGAAATAAGCTGGTCTAAATGAAAGGCTTCTATGCTAACATTTGCCTTTTATATAACTTCTTACTACAGTAATAGAGTTCTCAGTAAATTTCATACCAAAATTTCCATCTCAAGTGTTTTTGGAAGGGTATTATTACAAACCTTCTAATTTCCACTGCAGCTAAGCATGTATTAGTAACAAGGAGGGCTAAGGAAACTGCTGGTATATCCAGTAGTGCTTGACATTTAGTAGATGAATTAAAGTTTACAGTCAAATTGGTTTTTAACTAATAATATTAGAGATATTTGTTATGTTCTTCTTTCTTTCTTTCTTTCTTTCTTTCT
>NW_010333133.1:3628-5686 GCF_000700745.2 Antrostomus carolinensis | reverse complement strand
AAAGGCTGGAAAAGGGAAAAACTCACTTGAAAACCAGCCCTGCGGTAGCAGAGAAGCTTCACTCGCAAGCAGGATGGTGCAGAACAGGACCCCCCTTGCCCCATGGCACAGCGGGCGTCATTTCAATGCCCAGGGGCAGTTTGGTGCTCAGCGGCTTCGGCTGGTTCCTGGGGAGGTCCCGGAGGGGGCGGCTGGTCCCTCCCCCCTGGGGCGTTGGTGCTCAGCGGCTTCGGCTGGGTCCTGGGAAGGTCCCGGAGGCGCCGGCTGCTCCCTCTCCCCTGGGCTGGCGATGGGGCTGCAGGTTTGTTCTGCAGAAATGACCATCTGCAGCTATTTGGGAAACATTCCTTTCGATTGTTTGCCAATCACCTGGGCCACAAACATAAATATTTACTTCTCAGTAGTGAAAGTGATGGTTGGGGGAAGAATCACTGAAAGAAACATCAGCAGATGCAGGGGAAGGGTTTAGTCTGGAAGGTTTTAACAGGGAAGGGTCCAGCGGGATCTGACCCGGTGAGCGCCGCGCCTCTCCCGAGACATCGCCTGTCATACGGGCCTGAAGTCGCCCTTTTCCCCAACTCCTTTTTCCACCTAATCTTACTAAATAACATTATTTATAGCGTGCTGCAAAATGCCAACATGTCGGTTGTGTCCTTTTTTTAAAAAAAATCAAAGTGGTTGGCAACCCTGTCCACAGCAGGAGGGTTGGAACTGGATGATCTTTAAGGTACTTTCCAACCCAAACCTGTCTGGGATTCGATGATTCAAAGTCCCCAAAGACAGTAGTTCCTTCCCCCAGAACCGCTCCATGTGATGCTGGTGATGCCATCGGCGTCTCCTGCTCAGAACGCATCCCGAGGCGGAAGGCAGCAGTTCTGCTTTCTAATCAACTTACAAGAACTATGTTTTTTCTTTTTTCTAGAGAAACCATTAACGAAAGTTTTCCTTTAAAAACTGAGTCTGATAGTGTGGAAAGTGGAGACACTGACTGAATGAATTTTAAAACTGTTTTGATTTCTGTCAAAATGCAGCGTGTATTTGGTAGCAGCGACCCAGCGCCGCGCGTCCGCTCTCCCGTGTCTCAGAACCGTGGCTCGTTATTTGGAGTGGGGTTTATCCGCGTGGGACGGTCGTTGCGAGGCGAGGAGCCGTGTGTCCGGGCTGGGGACCTGCAGCCGCTCGGTGCCCGCAGCAGCCGGTGCAGGACCTGGGGCCGGTGTGTCCCCCGCGTCCCGCAGCTCTTGGCCTTGACACCAAAACAGACGTCGGGGTTGGATTTACCTGACAAACGCTCAGGATCAGTTTTCTGAATAATTTTAGTTGTTTGTTGCGAGTTTCAGGGAAAACAATTTTTCTGTTCAGAATTTTTGTGGGTGCTCTGAGCAGCTTTGTGTGCAAACGGCAAAAAAGATGAAAGACTGATTTTTCCTTTATTAAATTTAAATGAAAGCTTCTTTTGAGAAAGGAAGAAAAATAAAATCAAAGGTACTCTCACAAATATTACAGATCTGTTGATAAGACATTTTCCGTTAAAAATTGTTGAAAAGTTTTAACTCCTCTTCCCCCTACAACATCCCCCCACGTGCCCAACTTCACCCAGTTGTCTTTAGCCCCGATGTACACTCGGGCTCAGCCCCCGGGAGCTTTGCACGGAGCCGCTGATCTGCCCCATGCCCCGAGAGCTGTGGGGCAGCCTGAGACCCCCCGGGGCACCCACAGCTGGGGGGCTTTGTGGGGGGGTCCCACAAAGGGGCTTCTGCAATGGGGGTCTTGCAATGGGGTCCTGCAAAAGGGCTTTGCAAAGGGTCCCACAAAGGGGACCTGCAGCGGGGGTCCTGCAGCAGGGCCCCACAAAGGGAATCCCAGAAAGGGGTCACACAAAAGGGTCCCACAAAGGCATCCCGTAAGGGGGTCCCACAATGGGGCTGCTACAAAGGGGTCCCACAATGGGGATCCCACAAAAGGGTCCCACAAAAAGGGTCCCACAAAAAGGGTCCCATAATGGGGCTACCACAAAGGGGTCCCACAATGGGGATCCCACAAAAGGGTCCCACAAAA
>NW_010333133.1:0-3584 GCF_000700745.2 Antrostomus carolinensis | reverse complement strand
GGGGGCCCGGCAGCTGCCCAGCCCTGCCAGTGCCTTCCGTGGGTGAGAGCCCACCACAGTTGAGGTGTGGGGGGTGTGTCTCCCACAGCTGCACCCCCCAGACGGCCAGTGCAGGGACACAACCAGGTCCCCATCCCCATCACCTGCCCCTGCGCAGGTTTGGGGCAGAGGAGCTCTGAGGGAGCTGCTCTCTGCCCACCCGGGACAGTCCGACTGCGTTACTCAGGTTGCACCATTGATTTTCTTGCAGTGGAGAACAAATCCTAAAGATCTCCTGGGGCTGCTGTCAGGTGGATGAGATAATGAGATGAGCTGAGCTGCTGCAGGTACCATCTGTGCCCTGGCACCCCCTCATGTGCCTGCACTTACCCTCTGATGGGGCAGGGATAACAGTGGGGACAGAAGGTGGCCACAGCTCCTTAGGAAGGCTGCAGAAGGTAGGCTGGTCTCCCAAACCCTGGGGATTTTGGGTGTCCTTGGCTCCCTTTCCTGCAGGAAGGCCTGGGTGCTGTTGAGTGACGGCACTGCTCACCCCAGAGTTGGTGAAAAGAGCAGCAGAGAGAAGGAAATGGAGCCTGGTGGAAAGCAGGGTCTTTGCAATAGCTGATACCTCAGTAGAGGCACGAGGTGAGGTCATCAGGGGCTGTGGTCCCTTGCTGGGCACCTTCAGTGGGACCAACCAGGGTGGCAATTTGTGGTCTGGTTCCCTCCATCAGATCTCGATGTTGCAGGCACTTGTGTGTGTGTGCAGGTCAGGTTTCCATGAACAGACAGAACTTTTTGAGGCTGCTCAGTTTAGGATTGCCACGAGCCTCTGCTGTCTTGGTGTTTGCTGTGGTGGGTGCTGGTGGGTGGGACGGTGGTGCAAGGTGGTGGAGATGGTAGGGTGAAG
Organism: Antrostomus carolinensis; assembly: GCF_000700745.2. Lineage (NCBI taxonomy): Eukaryota > Metazoa > Chordata > Aves > Caprimulgiformes > Caprimulgidae > Antrostomus > Antrostomus carolinensis. The sequence goes on along the minus strand of NW_010333133.1, from coordinate 2,692 downwards.
TTGAGGGAGTTAAAACAGTGAAGGGAAAGGATAAAGTGTCCAGAGATGGGCAGCTCTTAATCTGGTGCAGTGGCTGGAAAATCTGGAATCCAGCAAGAAATGTGCTGGGGGATGAAAACGCTGCTGCAGGAGGGGACCTGTCTGGTGTAAGAGGTGTCAGGTGTTGGGTGGTTAAAGATGACACAAGAGAGGTAAATAGAAGTGAAAATACATCAGAAAGTGAATGTAAAGAAACCTATTTTAAGTGCCTGAAGAGCAGGAGGTGAGTGTGGAGCTGGTGGAGGCTCTGAGGAGGCAGCTGGGGCCAGGGCGGGCAGGAACCGCAGGGATGTGCCGGGGCAGAGCCTGACTCTTCCCAGCTGTGTTGAGAAAGACGGGAGGAGAAGAGAGACTCACGGAGACAAAAACCTCCCGGGAGTGGGAGGAGAAATGCTGAAAGAAACCGAATTTCACAACCCCCAGAGGAGCAGGGACGGCAGCAGCTGCCACCCTGGGCGCGTCGGTCCCTCGAGCGTCGGAGAAGGGACAGCGGTGGCCAGGGAGATGCGGATGAGGGTGACCAGGAGCACGGCACGCGCGGCGTCCGGAGGGGATGCCAGCCAGTGCGTTTGTGTAACTCCACGTGCGGGAAGGGTGCGGGTGGGTGAGGGTCCCCATCGGCAAAGGGTTGGGTTTAAGCCCAGAGGAGGGTTCGGGTCCCAGGGACGGTGGCGTTCGATGGGCAGAAACCTGCCAGGTGCAGCCACGGGCAGGAGCTGGAGCTGGGGAGGGAGAGGAGTTGCTCTTGTGTTGCTGCTGAGACTGACGTGATGACATGTTTAAGTTATTTTCTGTTTTTCTGACCTGAGAGGAGGGATGGAGGGATGAGCTGAACACACCAAACAGTTGATGGAAAAGGGGATTTGGGAGGTCAGCGTGGAGAGGTGTGAAGGTGACAGAGGGAGCAGAGGGCTGTGGGAGAGCAGCCCCCTCCCCAGCAGAAGGGCCTGTCCCCTTGGGCTGGGGGCAGGAACCTGAGGAAGCTGCAGAAACCGTGTGATACTGCAAAACCAGGAGTGCTTAAACAATCAGTACCTGCAGCAGAGCTGGGACCCAGCCCGCAGCACGGCTGTGCGTGTGCCTGTCTGCAGCAATACTTGCAGCTCTTCCTCAGAAATGGGTCTGAGCACTGTACATAGTGACACAGAGGGGGGCTTTGTCCCCCGAGATCGGGCAGTCGAGGGGCAGGACGGGGCGAGCAGGAGAGCACAAACACACCAGTGCCTCGCCGGAGCTGCTCCGTCGGTGTCAGCAACGCACGGGTATGAAGATTTGAAGAAATCAGTGTAGTAGCAGATTTTTGCATAGAATTTTTTTTTTCTCTAAAAAGCTGTGAATTTGTTGAAAAATGGGGTGATTAAACTTGTTATTGCTGCTGCAGTTTGTTGGTGCCCAAGGGGCGATGGGGTGAGAAGGGGCTGAAAAGGCTCGTGGGTGGTGCAGACAAATGATGGGCAGAGGGACTCTGCGTGAGCCTCTGCCCAGCGTCCGGGCGCTGTGTGTGCTGCAGCCCCGGGCGTGTGTCACCTTGCTTTGCCCAGGAGCGATGGTTCCCCGGGGGACTGGCTGTGGCACGTCTGGGCTTGGCCGTGGTGCTGGACCTGGGACCCCCGAGGCCGCTGCTTTGGCTTCTTGATCAGGATGGGAAGGGGCTCCCTGGAGAGCAGAGGTTTGGGCTGTGCTCTGCACCCCAAGAGCTGTCCGGGGGTTTCCTGAGGGAGCTGAAATACGTGACCCAACCGTACTGGCCAGTGTGTTGGGAAACAGCATTTCCAGCTGCTCTCTGAGACCCGAGGAGGCTGAAGAGGGAAGTGAGAGGGAGAAGTGAAACAGAAGCATCTGCCCTGTTCCCACTTCTCTCCCTGCGGTGCCGGTGCAGCTCCGTGAGCTGGGGCCACGCTCCCTGGGACACCAAAGCGCCGTTTGTCCTGTGCCAGGGCTCACACATTCAGTGCAGGCAAGTGCAGAGAGTGATCTGTGTGACACGAGGCTTTTATTTTTGCACTGAGAGCCTGGAGGAGCAGAGCTTGTCCCTTTTCTTGGAGTGCCCCGGAGTGGGAATCTACAATTTACTTTCTTCTAAAAGCCTCTGGTTTAGGGTTGTTGTTCTTAAAACCCATCAGTGCTGGTCTTGGGAGCGCGTGTCAGTGTGTCATCCTTCCAGCTTCCTTCTCTTGTGGGGCTCATACCTGGGGACCCCGTGCTGTGCTGGGGGGTCCAGCTGGCCCCTCCGCAGTGCTGGTGACGTGGAGAGAGCAGCTGGGTCCCTCCCCTTCTCCCCATTCCCATCCTGGAGGCTGCTGCTGGACACCCCATGTGGGATGGATCTGGGGTGGCCAGGTCCTGGCACCCGCCGTGGGGAGCATTTTTTATTCCCATCCTGGCAGCTGCTGCTGGACACCCCATGCGGGATGGATCTGGGGTGTCCAGGTCCTGGCACCCGCCGTGGGGAGCAGGATCCAGCCGTGTCCTCCTGCCTCCAGCTGGGGTAATGACACCCCGAGGGGGGAAGCGTCGGGGGGATCATCCTGTGGAAGTGGCTGTGGAGAATCCTTGGGAATGGCGAGATCTTAACTGGATGGGAAGAGACACCCAGTGCAGGTGGAAATAGGAATGGTGCCCCAAACCGAGGGGAAAACAAGATCCAAGACCA
>NW_010333132.1:18218-18478 GCF_000700745.2 Antrostomus carolinensis | reverse complement strand
CACTGAGTGGGGAGAAGGATGGACACTGGGGAGGTCACTGGGGGACAGGGAGGAGCACTTGGAGGGACACTGGGCAGGGACATGGCGCAGCAAGGAGGAGCACTTGGGTAGACACTGGGGGAAGATGCTGGAGGACAGGGACAAGCACTTGGGGGGGAACACTGGGTGGAGACAAGGAAAGACACTGGGCAGGCATGGAGGAGAGAGAAGGCACTTGGGGACACTAGGAAGACAAGGAGAGAGGGCAGGGACACTTGGCG
>NW_010333132.1:8135-18199 GCF_000700745.2 Antrostomus carolinensis | reverse complement strand
GGGGGGATGCTGGTGGTCAGGGAGGGACACTTGGGGGACACAAGAAGGGATATAGGGAGAAACATCAGGGGACAAGGAGAGACACTGGAGGAGACACTGGGGAGCCACCAAGGAGAAAAGGGGGAGCAGTGGGCTCAAAATAGGCTCAGCAGCAGTACCCCACAGCTGAACACCTCTGTCCCCCCTTCCTCTGCCCTCCTTGCTCCCCACCAGGTGCTTTGGGGACACCAGCTCAGCCCTTGTGTGTGTGTGGTCGGGATCACAAGTAACAAGTTGTCCTCTTTTTTCTGGGGGACACACAAGTCTTTCAGAGGGGATGGAGCAGGGACATAGAGTAGCAATGATCACCAGCCACCCTTGCAACGCCGGGCAATCTGTCAGCTGCCCCCAGGATATTAAATTTAGCCACTATCATCATCTTGCCTGTAGGATTTCAATGTTTTCCTCCTTATTTCTTCAAAACACGCAAGAGCAGCCATCTGATGCCCACCAACATGCCATGCGGTGCTCGGAGATGAACCCCAGCACCTCCAAACCCCCCGGCATTTCAAGCAGGGAATTCAAATACACTCCATGTGCCCTGGATGCCCAGGGGCCTGAAAATCACCAGCCAAGGACATGCAGAAGTATATATATAAATAGGTGTAGGTATAGAAATAAATGTAAATATAGAAATAATATAAAAATAAATAATAGAAATAGTAGAAATAGAAAAGATTATAACATAGAAATAGAAAGAATAGAAAATAGAAATAGAATTTGATGCCCCCTCTCGACATACACATGTGCTATGTGAGGGTGCAGTGTGCCCCTGTCCCAGGGGGGAGGCACTTGGCCCCCTGATACTTTCCCAGGGGCGGAAGGGCTGCTGGGGGCATCCCCTTGTGCCTTCCTTCCCAGTGCCACTCTTTCATGTGCTCCACTTCATTTGGGAGTGGGACAGGTTTACATTTGGACTGCAAACCACTTGATGTTATTAAGAGAAAAAATCTACTAATTGCAGAGAAGAATAACCACCCTCCCACCTCCCCTGAGATCTCTTTTTGCTTAAGACCTCATGAATATATCGCTTTTCATCCCATACGTAGCTCACTGGCTTTGGTGGCCTCTGTACAACGCCTTGCCCAGCCGCAGGACCGCTCAGTTTTCCTAGCGGGGAATAAACGGCCATGGCTGGCTGCCTGCACATGGCCAACCCGGGTGCACACAGATAAGGCACCATCTGCTTTTTCTTGCGCCCAAATTTTTAACCGTCAGAAGCAGCTCACCCGTATGCCAGGCTCTGAGGCTGGATATGGGGGATTTGGGGGGTATAAGCATCAGCCCCAAGGCCCCAGGGTTGGCACAGCACCATGGGCTGACCGCAGAGCCTCCAGCCTTAAAAACCAGCCGTTATCAGGGCAGCACAGTGGTGAGGGAGGGAGGCAGGGAGGGGGGAAAGCAGAGGACAGGTGCTTTACCTGGCTTTAGCCACCTGAAAATTAGGGGTCTAATCTCCGCTGGTCACCTGGGCAGCTCCTGCAGCTGACCACAGCTGCTCAGCCTCCTCGGCAGGGGCCGCTGCTGGGAGGCAAACACCCTCTGCCCTGTATGGGGGGATCCTGACCCCTTCATCTGGGCTAGCTCCCTAATTTTTAGCCAGTCAAAACTGGGGAAACACCCCATGTCCCGAAGCGACGTGGAAGAGGGAAGGTGGTGGTCACAGCTCATCAGGCCACTGCTGGCCCTGCACGTGGTGGGGCATCCCAGTCAAGGCAACCCCTAAGCACCCCACTTGATATTGGAAAGCACCCCGTGAAGCCTGCACTGTTACACCAATGCATCCTTAACACGTGCAGGCCAGGATCGAGAAGGGTTTTCCCAGCCCCTGGCAGGATGCTGGAGGTGGGATGCAGGTCCTGCAAGTCAATGCAAGCCCTGCTGCCTCTGGGAAGTGGGGTCCAGCACAGCCGGCACCCCACTGCAGGCAGCACAGGGGAGCTCATCTGGAATGAAAAATTATTCCCGTGGGCTACTCACACCACCATGCCTGGCTTAGGCTCACACTGCCATGCCCAGAGTGGGGTGGGTTACCCCCTACACCTCCTTTTCTCCTCAAGGAGATCCATCTAACCATTCCAAGCCTCCTGTGCCTGCTGTTTCTGGCATTAGTTGACAGGGATTGGGAAATCCTGCTTCTCTGACGAACCCCAGAGGACAGAGCCTGACAGAGGAATCCTCTCCATAATCCCATTTACCTTCTCCATCCCTGCACTGCGTTCAACCAGACCCCATGGGGATTTACGCACTTCCAGCTGTGGATTTCATCTTAAATGGTCAAACCATGTTGATTGTGGATGTGTTATGGATCCACCAGGTAACAGCCCCTGCCTTATAGGGACAGGACGGCTGTTCATTGGCATCCAAGTGCACCAGGGCACTTCTGGTGACTAATGCCAGCAACAACATTTTATTTCACTCGGTTTCCATTTTCAAAGAGGCTCAAAATCCCCAGCAATGGGACGTGGCCTCACTGGCACTCAGATCCAAGTGTTTCAGCATTTTTTTAGTGGCAAGACAGGGAAACTGGCTGATTTTCCAGCCATGCTCATCAGAGCTTCAGCCTTGAGCCCCCAGTTTGCAATGCAGCATGGTCAGCCCAGCACAAAGCCACTCAGCCTGGCCACCACTAGTGGCAGAGTGGGCTTTAACGATGCCAATAAATGGCAAAGGGATACTGCCTCCTGGACTGACTACCACTGTTTTCAAAGATTTATGAGCTGGTTGTTAAGAGCAAGCTCCTTTTGCAAGCAGGGACACTGGCTCTCATGCAACCAGGGTGCCGTATGGCTGCGGGCTTTCCCCATGCTTGAAGCTGGGAGGTTTCTTGCAGCCACCTGGCTGTGAGAAAGGGGATGGGGTACAGGCATCACTTTGGGATGTCTGTTGTCCACGGGCATTTCAGTCGTCTCCTCTCCCTGCCGCTGTCCCTCCACCCAGCTCCCCTGCACCCGGGAGATAGCAATGTGGAGACAACCTGGCTGTGAGAAAGGGGATGGGGTACAGGCATCACTTTGGGATGTCTGTTGTCCACGGGCATTTCAGTCGTCTCCTCTCCCTGCCGCTGTCCCTCCACCCAGCTCCCCTGCACCCGGGAGATAGCAATGTGGAGACGACAGGGTAACCGTACCCCCCCGCCACAGGCAAGACAGGGGCCGCCTGATTAATGCTGCACCAGTTTGGGAGGCAGCAGTCCCTCATCACCCCGGGATGATGGGACACTCCTAGCTGGCTGGCAGCTGATCTGCAGCTGCAGAGCCTTGAGGAGGGGCGGCTCAACCACATGTCGGGTGCCCACACATTTTGCCTGTGCTTACATGACATGTTTATCGGGGTCAGCAGCCCCTAGTCAGGAAGGGAAAAAAAAAACCCAACAAACCACCACCCCAACAAACCAACCCAAACAAACACAAGATACTGAACCCTTTGGGGAAGGGGCTGGTGAGCAATGTGCCAAGCACTGTACAACCACCAGACTGCAGTTCACTCCTTGTTCACCCTTCGCTTGCTCCCACTGACCTACTTTTGGGGGTTTCTTCCCCCAGGAGCAGGTACAAACCACACAGACTGTTGTTTCAGTTGTTGGGTTTTTTTAAAAAACCATACACGCACCCCCCAGCCTGACACTGTGCCCTGACCCCTGCTTTTTTTCCTCCTTTCTTAGTCCCTATCAATCCCCCATGGCAAGAGCTTCTCCTGCAGCCTGGAAGCAGTTGCCCTGAGCTGCTCTATCCCCTCCTTCCTTCCCATCTCCAGCCACGGGTGTGCCAAATGCTTGCCCCATCCCAAACTCAACAGCAACAGCCACATCCTGCTGGAAGGCAGAGGGAAAAGCCTGGACCTTGAGTAGCACAGGGACAGGATGGTTTCTAGGCTGGAGGCAGGATGCTGAGCCCAGCCAGAGTGAGCCCCAGCTCTGCGCAGGTGCAATGGGGAGCCAGCTGCTGAGCTCAGCACCTGGCCTCTTGCACCATCCACCGGGTTGCCCAAGGGCTTCACATGCAGGACAAAAGCCTGCAACCCACTTTTACTGGAATTTGTGACTTACAAAGTGACTTGCCTTAGCTCGGGAAAGCAATCTCTGCAGCCAGAGGGTCGTGAAGGTCCATGGAGGATTTTCGGAGTGGTGTGGTGAAGCAGATTATTTTCCCCCCAACCCCAAAGGTGAAGCACACAGCTGGGTAATGGCACTGCAGGGCTCCTCTTGCTCTTTGGCCATGGGCTGGGGGTGGTTCTGCTACTTTCCCTCCCCAAATCCAGAAGGAGAGAAGAGATGGGTCAGTATGCCCCAAAATGACACAGGAAAAATGACCCTCCAGCACTACGACACTGGATTAGGGACACGTTCCCCTCAACGAACACATCTTTCTCAGCGAAAGGGGAAGATTTTATTAAGTTAAAAGTTGAAGGGTGCAGCAGAGCAGCAGGAGCTGCCACTTTGAGGGGGGATGGGAGTGGGGGTTGGCTCCTGCGGGTGCAGTAGCAGCCTCACAGCTCCTCTTCCCCGGAAAGGAGAGGCTCTGTGGCTCTGGGCTCCTGCCAGTTCGGGTTCTTGAAGGGGCCAAAGGACAGTCACGGAGAGAGCTCGATCATGCAGACTCTGCTAAGGTCTCCTCTTTCAAAAGTCCCAGGCAAGCATGTACATGGCAGACTGCCCCGGCTCCCTCCTATGGCTTGCATGTCTTCTCTGCAGGTCCCCGGGGGTGGCACGGTGGGGGGTAGTGTGGTCCTCGCTGTACATCCCAGGTGGGTCAGAGAGATGTTTGGAAGAGAAGGAATATGTGCCAAAGGTGGCTGTGTGGTTGGGAGTAATGGGGCTAGGGAAGTGAGGAGAACCAGATTCTCTTTTTCAGGTTAGAAAATGCTGGTGATGTAGTAGAAGTTTTCCCTCTCCTCTTCCCCTTCTTCCCAGGGGGAAAAAAATTCCTCTATAAAATATAATTTTCACATATAAAATCCTGAAGAAGGTGCATGTAAGGAGCCAGTCCAAACAACGTGCTCAGGTATGCAGGCAAAAGGGGTTCATCAAAAAAGCTTTGGAAGATTTTTTGGCTGGGGAGTGGGTGGGATTCCTTGCCAAGGCGATAACAGATAGGATTCAACCTCCTCCTCCCCACAAGTGAGGAATGGAGCAAATACAAAAAAAGAACAGATAAACAAATGAAGGGCAGACCTAGAGAGAGACAAAACCAGAAGTGGTTTAGAAAGACTCCACTGAGCACAGAAATGCCATCCCTTCTGCTCCCCTGGGAGACGGCCGTATGGCACCCTGCTACAGGCCCACTCCTCTGGGCACCCACCAGCAAGTGCTGGCCAAGCAGGGTGACCCCAATCCCAACGGCCACAGCAGGGTGACCCCAATCCCAATGGCCACAGCATCCAAGAAAGAAGCAGAAGTGCTGCAGCCAATGGGACACCCTCATTCCTTCCCCCCCCCTCCCCCCCGAGCTGTGGCAGGGATGCCCACAGGCGAGCGTGGGAGGAGGGCTGGGTCTAGTCAGGGCTGCTTTGATGCAGATCTAAAATTTCTGTGCTGTGATAGGGAAACCACTTCAAGGGCAAACACAGCAGAAACATCATCTATGTACATAGCGGGTAACTGTCCCTACGCTGTCACCCAAGCCACGGGGCGAAGGCCAGCATGTGGCCTGCTCCCACCTCCAGCCTGGTTGAGCAGCGCTTGGTGCTAGCTGCAGGAGCATCAAGAGCAGCACGGTGAGAAGGGGACTGGGGACCTTGGGAGAATGTCAGGGACAACAGGAGGGCCAGGGGTGCAGGATGAGAGGATGCAAGAAGCAGAGGAGGAAGAGTTTAAGCCTGAAGTTTCAGCACTGAGGGGAGCAGGAGCCACCTGCAGCTTCCATCCTTCTCTCAAAGCAGAGCAGCTGGTCTCAGCCACCTGCACCCTCAGGGGACGTCACAGCATCCCCAGTGCTCACCGTTACTCGCTGATGCTGTTGCACAGTGACTCCTTCTCCTGCAGAGCGGCCATGGCCAGGCGCAGGTGCTCCTTCAGCTGCTCAATCTCTCGCTCCGAGCGCACCTTAATGTGATTCAGCTCTGCATAGACATCTTGGTATTTCCCTGAGGCAAATCTCTTATCCTGCCAGGCAAAGGAGAGGGATCAGCAGGTTTTAGGGCTGCTATCAGAGAGGCAGGCAGCAAGGCGAGCCCAGCAGGAGAAGGGCCAGCAGGTGAGAGCCAGCCCCGGGTTTGAAGCCTGTCCTAATCCAAACCATGCAGAAACCATTCAGAAGAACGTGGAGGTAGTGCTTTCCAAACCCTGGGCCAGGGAGGAAGGCAGTCACTGGTCCCACAGCAGCAGAGATCTGCAGTGTCAAGCTGAGGAGGCGATGTGGGCTTTACCATGGCTCATGTGCATTTGGGCCAGATGTATGGGAAAAATAAACCCCGCCAGAGATGCAAGCTGCTGAAAAGGCTGGTCCCAGCCACTCATATGGCAAAAGGCTTAAGTGAGAGAGCTGTAAACTCCTAGAGCATCACTGAATCTCAAAGCCTCTTTCAAGTCCCCCTTTAGCAAGGGTCTTTGAAAATCCCCCTGAAGGAGCTGCTGCCAGGGGAGGGAGCAGCACACCCAGCAACGGTGCCCAAGTTGGCACCCAATGAGGGGACAAGCAAGGGAAGAGAAGGTGGCTGCACACGTGGAGTGCCAGGCAGGCTTCATACAGGCTTCCCACCTGGGAAAGAAGGGCTCCTGGCTTATCCATGCTTACGTGTAGACACTTTTGGGGAAACCAGCAGCAAAGTCTCCAGGACATTTCCCTTGCACAAGGTAAGTCTATGACAGCCCATGCTGTTCCGAGCATGTGGCTGCTGTGTGCTCAGGAGTGAGCAGGGACGAGGAGCATAGGTGACAAGAAGCTTTGGGCTGAGCATCCCATCAAACCAACTGAACCCCGCTGACATGCAGCCCTGGTGCTCCCCTCCCTCCCCTCGCCTGCTGCTTTTCCAACAGCTCCCAGGAAACACCAACCTTTTGCATCATCTGCAGCTCCTCCCGGAGACATTGCACCTCTTTCTTTAGGTACTGGAGCTCATTCTCCTTCACCCGCAGCAGCACCTGGGCCAAGGAGCGGGGAGAGGAACCAGAGGTGACTCAAGAGCCACCGCCTCGGAAAGGCTGTCAGGCCCTGGCGCAAGCGTGGCGGTGGAAAAGGAAGGAAGGGCCAGGAGGGCCGGGGCAGGAAGCGGCGCAAGCGCCCCGGGAGAGCGTTGGAGGGGAAGCTTGCGTACCTCCTTCCTGCACTGGCCCCGCTGCTCCATCCGGCAACCCCCTCCCACCCGCTCCAAGCCAAAACTGCCACGAGGAGGAGACCCCTGGCACAGGGTGGGGATGGAGGCAGTGGGGCAGCCCAGGGGCACCCCCGTACCTCCAGCTCGCAGGAACTCCGCTCGTTGTTGTGCGGGGAGCGGTCCCCAGAGCCTCGTGATGAAATAAAGCTTCGCAGTTTCCCGATCTCATCCGAGAGGCGTAGCTCCTGAGGGGAAAAAATGAAAGATGTCAGAGTAGCCAGGGCACAGGCCTCTCTGCTGTCCTGATCTCTCCATCTTCATGCCAGCCCTGCCCCAGCTTAGAGTCCTCCTCGTAACCCCCTGCCGATATGCGGCGGTGGCACCTACAACCAGGAGCAAATAATACATTCATTGTATTTAACACCATAATTAAGGGAGGACCATCTACAGCCTCCAACTCTTTTTTTTTTTTTTTTCTGATGATGATAAAATCTCAGAAGGGAAGAAATATGAACAAATAGGGGAGTTTTAACAGAGGGGTTGTGCTGCGCGAGGGAGGAACATGGTATTCTGGTATTCTGCTCCATGGTATTCTGCTGGCAGGGAAAGCCCCTCTCTTGCCTGGTTTTTCCGGAGGAGCTCCTTCCCCTCCTGCTGACAGTGCAGCAGCGTCTGCTCCCGCTCCTCTGCCTTCTGGGTGAGCTCCCCAATTTCCAGGCACTTTTGGGAGTACTGTTCAGAAAGCACCTGCAGCTCCCGCTTCAGGGAATCCACATCCAACCTGTCAAAGAGGCACCAGCTCATCACCATCCCACAATCCTTGCCAGCCCTTGGCCACCAGCATCTTCTTCCACCCTGCCACAGGCAGCCTCTGCCCACACCAGTCATTGGCACAAAATAAGGTACCCTGTGGACCAAGGCTTCAGTTCCCACCCTCCCACACACGAGTGTGGTGCTTCTAGGAGCTTTAAGCCATGCAGGAGAACTGGAGGAGCTCTCTGTAAAGAAAATAGAGGGAAGAAGCTACAGGGAGAATGAAGGTGCTATAGGGAAAATAGCCAAGCAGGGGATAAACAGCTCTGCCCTGCCCTACAGCTCCAGCAGCCCTGGTAGTCACCACTGGGCACCACTGCTCCCAGGGAGGGAGCTGGGGAGGTGGCAGGGGGGACAGCTGGGGGCTACGGATGCAGATGGGCTGTGGTAACACTGGCACAGGGTGGCAGCATCGGGCAAGGGGAGCAGGAGAGGTGGTTTCTTACTGGTGCTGCTTCTGGAGGGCATCTGAGATTGAGCCGCACTGCTGAAAATTTCGTGTCCTGCCCAGCTCCTTGTTCATCTCCTCCCGGTGGGCTTTCTTCAGTGCCTCAATGGCTGTGCAGGGGGACAACGGGAGATGGGGGATCAGGCTGTGCCAGCTCCAGGGAACCAGCTGAGCTCTTGCCACTGCTGGCTTCCAGACCTGTCTTTGCAGCTTCCCCCTCCATCCCTTCTGCCCTTGGGGCAACCCCCACCTTCTCCATGCCCCAGGATCATCCTGATGCACCAAGCGCTGCCAGGGTAACTAACAGAGGGCAGCGTGGGAGCTCCCTGCCACCTCAGCCATTCCTGCCTGCCTACAGAAGGCGCTGAGCCTCACTCCAGCAGGGTCAGCACTGTGGCTCCAGATGACTGGTTTCTCGTGAGAGACATTTGGGAGAGGCGTGAGGGACCCACATGAGCGAGGGCAGGGCTTGGCGTCCGCTCCTACCTGCTGCTGTCGCTGCAGCCTCCTCTGCCAGGAGCCGCTCCTTCTCCTGCCGCAGCCGCTCCAGCTCCCGCTGGTGGTGCCTTTGGAGCTCCTCCATCACTTGCTGGTGGGATGACTCCATCTCAGCCAGGCTGCGCTCACAGGCCTCCTGCCATGCCGGGGAAAGGAGGGGTGAGTGACCCAAAGGTCCTAGGCATGCAGGGCCTCAGGCCATGACCGGCACGTGGCTGGGCTGATGTTTGGCTTTGCAAACCTCACCCAAATCCAGGGCCATTTTGAGAGAAGCAAGACCATTTCAGAAGGAAAAGACTATCCTGGGAAAGTGAGGTGGTACTTTTATCACAGAACACAACTATTTCACAGGGCCACACATCTTGCAAACCCCACATGCTTTGTGGACCAAGAAATGTTCCTCTTGTTCTTCTTAAAACTGAAGCAGCATGACAGGAACGTTCCTCTTGGGCCAAGAGCTGGGAATAATGTGCAGCACCCCAGCCCAGACCCCTCCACCAGGCTGCACTGCCTGGCTGGAGGAGATCAACAGCGGGAGCCACATCTCTGTATCTGCCTTTTAAACAAAGCAGCACTCCCGGGAATCAATGAAAACTGAGCCTCTTCTCTTGAAAAGTGACACCCTGCACTGCCCTGCACCCGATGAAGGGCTGCAAAAGAGCCCTCTCCAAAGCCTAACAGTTAGGGATCCTCCTCACACAGCTCACCCTCCTTTCTGACAGCTCTGAGACCAAGGGGATGGTTCTTTCAACACCAAGAGCTGTGGTTACCTGGTGTTACAGCAAAACAAGCGGTTCCCACCTTGGAGCTACACTTTTGCTCTCCCTGCAGACCCTGGCAGCACTGCCCCAAGCCCCTTGGAAAGGACTTGTTACCACCAAATCATGACAGAGTATTATTTTAAAAAGCCAAGGCCAGCAAAGTGCCAAGAAGCTTTTTCACATTCTCCAACAGCCCCTTGGCATCCCATTCCTTCCCCTGGTACTAAGGCAAAGGTTGACACAAAGGACGC
>NW_010333132.1:6941-8125 GCF_000700745.2 Antrostomus carolinensis | reverse complement strand
TAGTCCTTGCTGGTTATTCCAGGTTATTAGGAAGATAAGGTGCCATTCCTCTCCACTCCTTTTGCTTTTTTTGACCATAAAGAGGCCCGTGAGCTGTAAATATTAAATCAAGATAACAGAGCGACTGGTAAGTGGCTGGGCTGGGTGCCATGGGATTTGTGGGTTTCTTTATCTGGGCTAGGTACAACCAACCCACTGCAACAGGCGTCACCAGCCCCAATTTCCTTCCCCCCAGTATCTTTCAGCATCTAGGGCACATTCTGAAATCCCCACAGCATGGTGGAACGGCAGCCTCCCCTCAGAAAATCCCTGCGGGATGTGTCTCCGCTTGCTTTGGATGGGGCCCATGGAGGGGAAAATAAATAAATAAACAAATAGAAGCGAGAGGCTGAAGCGGGAGCAAACTCTTGCTTTGCAGGCTTTCCCACCTGCCGTCCCAGCAAATGAACAGGCTGCCCTGTGAAAGTGACCTTCAGGGCTTGAGCAGCTCTGGCAGGGACAGGAGCTCCCCAAAGGCCTGATGGATGACTTTTAACAAGGGATTTGGGAGCCCCTGTTAGCAAGAACCACATGTGGTGAGCTGCAAACCACTGGGGAACATGTGGGCGGCTTGGCAGAAAGTTGCTGACCCACTCCCAAGCTGGGGGACGGCTCAGCCCCCCAGCCCAGGCCAGCATCACACCCACTCACAAAGTGAGACACGGATCCTGCATCTCTCCCCTAACTCTCCTCCTCCCCCTGTTTACATTCTGGCCTCTTTAAGGCCAGGTCAGCACACACCAGCCTTTATGTAATTAACATTGATTACAAGTGGACCCAGTTAGGGTCACCATGGCAACACAATGATTAGTGATACCTGCTCAGCAATGAGCTGAGCCCTCGCATTTCCCAGTTTGGGACTGGGAGCAACCCGAGAGTCCTGTGTCCGCGCCCTGCTCACCTGTGAGATGTACCCCCGGGGCACATGGCCATCTCCCTGGGATTTCGCTGCCTCCCGAAGGCTCTCATTTCGGGCCCGGAAGGACTCCAGCTGCGCCCGCAGCGACTGGATCTGCACCAGGGAGGGGAGAGAGACGCTCAGCCAGGGGCAGAAAAGTGCCACAGCCCGATCGATGTGCTGCACCAAACCCTGGGCTTAGGGATGGGGGGGCCCATGCACGGCCAATACCGACGTCTGGGCTTGG
>NW_010333132.1:6310-6889 GCF_000700745.2 Antrostomus carolinensis | reverse complement strand
TGGAGGGGAGAGGCCTTGAACGGCCAATGGAGACATCTGCTTTCCACAGGAATGGCAGCCTGACAAAGGACCAAACCAGCAAAGCCAGTCCCAGCCTGGCAAGCACTAGCAAGAAGGGGAGGAGACATCCCAACTTCCAGAAGTGGATCTGTGCAGGAGGAAACCACCACTGCACATGCAGCTGGGATGACAGACAAGCACATGGCTCCTTTCACAGGTTGGCAGGTAAAGCACTTGCAGGCTTGGGTACAGCTGAAGAGAGGCTGCAGATGCACTCCGGGGAGATACAGACTCCACACAAGCAGTGCCACCAAATAACTTATTCTGGACCAAAACACAGCCTGGGGAACCTCTCCAGGCATGCAAGAGCAGGTCTCTAGCCTCATATCATCTGGTTGCAAAAACTCCCATGCACTCAAGGGGTGGCAAATGTAGCCAGAAAGAATTAATATATCGCTACAGCTCTGCCTTGTTCTTCTGCAGAGCCTCCTGCTGCCAGGGACCACACCAAGGGGCCACGAGAATTCTGTTTTCAGAGCGGAGGGATGCTCTTACCTCCTTTTTCAGTGCCTCATTGGT
>NW_010333132.1:2019-6274 GCF_000700745.2 Antrostomus carolinensis | reverse complement strand
ACCCGACGCGAGTCCTTCAAGGGCAGGCGTTCCAGCTCCAGCCACTTCTTCTCTATCTCCTCATTCAGCCGAACCCGCTGGTCCTCTGAAAGTGGGGGAGCAGGGAGGTCCTGCTCCCCCACTGTGCGGGAGGAGTCTCCCACTGGGCCATCGCTGTTTGGGACCCTGCTGTCGGGGGTCTCAAACCATTTCCGCCTCTCCTCCGAACGGACGGCCAGATCCCGCTCCAGCTCCTCATGCTTGGGAGTTCGGTCGGAGATCCTCAAGCTCCCTCTCGTCCTCTGAGGGGACCCCTGATTCCCGGGGTCCTGTGGCAAGGGAGACAGCTCCACGTAGTCAAAGGCATGGCGCTGCCCATCCGCCTTCCAGTGACCACCTTTTGAGTTCCCCTCAGAGCCCAAGCCCGGCCGCTGCTGCTCGTCCGTCCGGAGTGAGCCCTTCTGGGGGACACAGTTACGGAAGGAGTTCTCCTTATCGCAGTCAGAGAGCCTGAAACCAGAGCAGCAGCTGGTGAGGGAGAGGCACTGTGTGGGAAAGGATGCTGGCAGAGGCACTGCCAATTGCCCAAGGCTCAGCCCTCGCTCAGCCCAGTCTTACAGAACTCCACCCTGATGGGGAGCTGGGCCTGTAGCATCCCATCCCTTGGGGAAATGGGTTCCTCCATGGAGTGGGGAGGATTCACCCCAGTTCCAACCATGCTGGTGGAGAAACTGGGCTAAATTGATGTGGCAAGATGAAAAGCAATTGCAAGAGTAGGAGCAAATAGGTTTTCAAACCCTGCCGTTGGCTGCTGTCTCCAAGCCACGTTCAGAAAGATAGGGCAGGGCTGATCTACAAACGTATGGATTTCCAGAGGGGCCTTCCTAGTCCCTGCCCACCAGGGGAGAAGGGCAGCAAGAGGGGCAAGGGGAGAAGCAGCACAGGGCAGCTCTTACTTGGTGACGTCCGGAGCACTGACCGGGCGCACGTTCTTCCTCAGGGCTTCGATCCAGTTGCGCCGGATGCCTGAGGTCATTGCTGACAGGGTGAAAACAGCATCCTTCGTCTGTGACAGGGAAGTGATGGAGGCCTCATCAGCACCCAGCAGAGGTACAGGCAGCTCCCACTTGCTCTCCAAGACCTCCAGGCACCCACTCATATGGGCAGTGAAAAGAGTTAGAAAGGCCACCCACCGTCTCAAAGACCCTTGGGGCCAGGTGGAGGGGTGGGAGCAGAGATGCTCTTTGCGAGGAAGCCCATTACACATCCTTCATGAGACCATCTCCGAGCAAAGGCAAAAGAAACTTTGCCAGCACATTTGGCAAATGTGAGCCAGGCAATCCAGCTGTTTAGGTGCTGGGAGCTGAGCACCAGCACTGGGGTACCCAGACTGTGAAGTGACCAGCCCTGCACACCCACAGAAATACCATTTTTTGTGCTGCCTTAACAGCTACCTCCTGCTGCTACAGCAAGTAGCCAAGGACAAGACTGTACTGGGGCTGGATCCAGGGTACAGGCTGTTACTCAGAGCACAGTCAGCCAGGCTACACCAAGATCTTCAGCGCTCACCACTCCCTCCCCACAGCCCTACAGAAGCTGCCTTGGCCAACAGGTCAAGCAAACACTCCTGGTGTTTCGCTCGGCTCCTGGGCTGCCTCCAGCGCAGCCTTTGGCCAGCCCTGCAAAGCCTCCTCCTTCCTTTACAGGCAGGCAGCACCCACGTCCCTGAGCACTGCCACCCACATGTCACCAAGCAGGCTTGCCAGGCAACTGTCCTGGCAAAGGTTTGCACAGCTTCCCTCTCGGCACAGAGAGGGAGCACACATTCCCACCCAGTGTCCCTGGGAGCTGCTGCTCCACGTCCACACGGTGCCAGACACTCACGTGTATCTGGAAGCCGTAGTTGCGCTGCACTGCAAACTCCGTCACGTCCGTGCAGGAGCGGAGGTCGATTTCTCCATCGAGGTCGTCAGCCTGCAAACACAGCCACCCGCTAGGACATCGATGCAAATCCAGCTTTGAAATAGCCCTCATCACCCACTGGCACCCCAGCCAAGGCACAGGCCACCTCTGCTTTCACCCCACAGGTCTTCAGGAGCCAGCCTCAGCTCCCCGGCACAGTGTGGCCTCTTTAAATCCTAGAGGCAGCCAGCAGCATGGATGGAGAGCATCAGAGATGACCAGCCACTGGACCAGCCCTTCTCCTCACTTCCCACCACTGACAGCACTCCCAGGCTTCACCACCCCACCAGCCCACCTTCAGACACCCATCCTCTTTGTCACCCCATGGCAAAGAGCAGCTCGCCACCTCCGGCGCCTTTCAGGAGGACATGACACTGCCACTTCTCCTGGAAGCGTGCTGGTCACGCCAGGGCTGCGCTCCTCTCCCCTCTGGCCAGGAAGGAAGGGAGGGAGGACTGGAGAAAGGCTGGCCGTGCTTACCTCCTCCGCGTTTGAGTCCCGGTAATACCTCAGGCTCGAGTCGGTCAGCACGAACCAATGTTTCTTCCACTGCAGGCGGATCGAGCGGGGGAGGGAAGGGAAAAGACAGGAGGGAAATGGATAGGCAGTTACCGGGGGAAGCGTAGGAACAGGGAGGGACACTCTGTGCCATGACCTCTCGGCCTTCTCTTCCCCCTCCTCCAGGTCTCTTCCAGCTCCCCCTCGTGTCCCTCGGCTGGCAGAGGGGTGTGGGGTGAACCTCTGTGCCTGCAGACAGAGCTGGCCACCTCCACCAAAGGCTTCTCGTTGCCTTTCCCAGTGGGAGTGACCTCAGCAAGTGAGAGGGAAGGAAACTGGCTGCTCACCGGGGGATCTCTAGCAGCAAAGGCTGGGGAAAGAGGCAGACCCCCACCTCAGGCTTACCTCTCCTGGCTCGTCCAGGATGGACATCCATCCCTTCTTGAAATTGAGGAGATCTGGCTGGAGAAAAAAGGACAAAACAGAGGGTTACTGTCTGGGAGTGACCCAAAAAAGGGCTTTTAATGCCAGGAGGTGGAAGGTGAATTCCTGGTAGCAGAACAACTGTGGGAATAGCCTGGTATTGCTTTTAGGAAACCCAAGGGGGTGTAGGACCCAGGGGTAAAGGAGGACTGGACTTAGTTCTCAGTGGCAGGCAGTCATTCCTCTAAGAGGAAGCAAGAGATAAGGAAAGAGGTTTAAAAAAAAAAATTAAAGGAAAATATGCAGCAGGGAGGTTTCCACAAGGTGCCTCGGAGGTATTTGTTCAGAGAGGGGGAGGCAGGGACAAGGAGAGTGGGCAAAAGGGAGTGCTCCACCACCACTGACGGGGCTCGCCTCAGAGACAGAGGCCAAGTTGCATGGAACCAGACATGCCTTATCCAAACCCTGGCCATCCGTGCCCCAGAGCTACATCCCTCTTGTAACTTCACCACTGATCATTTATTAAGGACACAAGTAGCTCTCTACAAAACAGCTCTCACCGCAAACATACAGCAGGCAATTCAACAGCTGTGAAAACACGTTGCCTTTAAATAATGTGCCCCAGGGTAGAGATTAAATCAGAGTCACAACCAGTGCTTGGTCCTCTCCAGGACTCAACCCTCTCCAAGATGCTGAGGGCTCTCACTTACCCAGCTCCTTCTGCTCCCTCCCGCTGCAGAGCCTGCCCTCTCCCTAGCCTTGGCCACAGCTACCAGAGATGAGGATGAACAGTTTCATCCAGATCACCCCATGCCAGAAGGATGTTTCTCCCCACTCCCCGCCTCCTCCTAACCTCATGCCATTGCTGTGGCATCCCAACCAGTTTATCTCCTTCCCAAGGTGGAGCACCGGAGAGCTGACTCAGGGGAACCGTTCTCCCTGGCTTTGCTGTCAGCCAAACAGGCTCAAGCTGGTCCCTCCTCCCAACGCTGCTGGCTCTGGAGAAGTTGCACCACCAAATAATTCAGCCCAACGCCTCTACTCCCAAGGAAGTCAGAGCTTGCCAATCTGCCCCTTCTTCTGTAGCCAAACCAGGAGAGGACAGTGCTGGAGAGGTGATGGTACCAGAGCTGGACCTCCTAGCTGTCCGCACCAGGCCTGCGGCTCAAGCTGGTCCCTCCTCCCAACGCTGCTGGCTCTGGAGAAGTTGCACCACCAAATAATTCAGCCCAACGCCTCTACTCCCAAGGAAGTCAGAGCTTGCCAATCTGCCCCTTCTTCTGTAGCCAAACCAGGAGAGGACAGTGCTGGAGAGGTGATGGTACCAGAGCTGGACCTCCTAGCTGTCCGCACCAGGCCTGCCAGCCCCAGGGAAGCCACCATCAATCCCCAT
>NW_010333132.1:0-1987 GCF_000700745.2 Antrostomus carolinensis | reverse complement strand
TTTGTAAACTACCCAGCCACTCTGCAACCCTCCAAAATGAGCTTGCAGCTGACTGTGGCTGCCTGGCAAGCCCAGCTCTCTGGCCACTCAGCCAGGCCAAGCCTTCTCCTGCTTTCATCTCCCCAAGCTGCCGCTCTTGGGTTACACCCAAGGTTATGGGGTGGCAAGAGCCCAGTACATGCCGGCCCACTCCAGCTATTGGTTTAAGCAGGCACAGGGAGGCCCGCCAAGGGGAGGGTCACCGGCTGCTACAGCTTCAGGCCTGGCCAGAAGCATCCAACTGTGGCTCCAAGCTGCCCAGAAAAGGAGGGAAATCGGAGCAAAAGGGCATGGGGGGCTCCCACGCCTCACCTTCCACTGAGCTGACGGATGCTGCTGGCGGCTTGGAGACAAGGGGGATGCAGGCATCCCCATCCCTATGGATCCGGACATCCCGCTGGCCCTGCCGCCACCCTGAAAAAGCACCCTGAAAATTAATTCCTTCCCCATGGCAGCAGCTCCACCCTTTTTCCCGTTATCCCTTCCAATCTGGTGACTTCAGCTCCGACTCTGAACAGGGAGTGACGGGAGGGAAGGAAAGGAGGCGAAACGTCAAAGCGCAACCTCCCCCCGTCCCAGGACACATGTGTGCTCGGCAGAAGAGAGCCAGGCAGGCTCCACAGAGACAGAAAAACACTACAGGGAGAGAGGGAGCGAAAGGAATCGTGGCTGGGGCTCTTGTACAGATTAGCTGGGTCTTGTCTTATTGAGGATTTACATTCCCAAAGCATTAGGTGCCAAAATAACGAACGTTAAGGGGATGTACGCTGCTGGAAAAACCGGGACAAAGTCCTGCCAGAACCGCTGCCCCGATGCAGTGCTGGGACCAGAAAATCCCCCCAGAGGGCTTCTCCAGAGTGGGCAAATTGCACAGGGCTCCTGTTTTCCCTGCTGGCCCTATTTTCCCTGCCAACCGCAGACACACAGCCACAGGTCTGGAATTGGCTTTGAACTATTCTTGTCATAGCCGGGCTGGTAACACAGGAGGAGGCATCACTTGATGTACAAACTGCTTAAAGCCACTTTTCTCCCCCTCCCCAGAATGAAATCCAGTTTCCTCATCTGGTATAAAGAGCTTGGGATACCAGCAGAGAAGAGACTAGGTTTCAAACAGAACCCCCCATCCAGAGGAAACGGCCTGGCAGCCGAAGGAGGAAACGTCCAGGAAAGTTGAACTGCTGGGAGAGATCCGGGTGCCAGAGATGCAAGGATGCAGCAGGATGCACCCCCGGCAAAATGCACGGCCCTGCAGTGCAGCTCGGGGCTGCGGGTGGTGAGACTTTGGCTCTGGAGATGGCAGCTGCAATTTTACCTGGTTGCATCCATACGCACCAGAGTGGTATGTTCAGCCCCAGAGATGGCAAGGTAGAGGCACTGGAGGGGGTCCTAAGCAGTCAGGGACATAGGTGATGTCTAGAAGGACTGGCTTACAACAGCAGGTTAAAGAAAGGCAGCTGCCTGCTCCAGCTGAAGAAGTGCTACAGGGAAGGTGATAACAGCCTGCAAGTATCTGAAGAATGTAAACACCAAAGAAGGAAAGAGGACAGGGTGGGAGCGAAAGAACAGCTCCTGGGTGGTAGAGGCACTGGGATGGAGAAGCAGAGGCTGCAGCAGGCTGAGAAAACTCGGTGTCCGAGGGCAGGGACGGGACAGTCAGGTGTGCTCCTTCCATTGCCAGCCCCTGCCACCGCCGTGCCTCCCACTCTTCCCACTCCCAAAGGCTCCCCGGGACCGCAGGTCCTGGAGCACAGCTTCCCCTCACGTCTGAGAGATGGTGTGAGGGGCTCTCGGCCTCCCAGAAAGCACAACGTCTCCTCTCCTCCAAAAAGGGAACTTGCTCCACAAGGCACGGGCCCCGGGCCAGAACACAAAGCAAAACCGCTTCAGCTCAGTTTGGTGGAAGCAAAACCACTCCCAGGCTGGAGCACACAGGCAGCTCCCAAATCTA
>NW_010333131.1:0-3496 GCF_000700745.2 Antrostomus carolinensis | reverse complement strand
GCAGGGGGGATGGAACTAGATGATCTTTAAGGTCCCTTCCAACCCTAACTATTCTATGATTCTATGATTCTATGCTTCTATGCTAGGTGTAGATATATATCAACAGAAGCCAGTTTCTTTCATTGTCAGCTGTCTGATGTGTTCCTTCTTCATCTCCATACTTTGCCAGGAGAACATATAGGCTCTCCACATGCTCTCTGCCACTGGACTGATGAAGTCTTTTTCTCTTGTGCTTGTGTAGAAGTGCGCAAGTGTGGATGTTGAGGAAGAATAGGATAGAGAATATGCTATAACTTTGGTGGAGTATACTGGGTAATCCTTTGTCAATATTAAATGTAGTTTCTTGTAAATTTTGTAGGGTTGAAGCATTGCATAATTTTTGAAAGAACCAAACCTTCCACAAAAAAATATTCAAAATCCTGAGATAAATGAGTATGCTGATTTGAGAGGAACAAACAGATCATTTTACACACATAGTTCCGGCTCATTAAAATTCATGGTGAGCCATCTCCATGACAGGAGATGGTCAAAGGAAAGGCTGATTGAATGGTGAAGGGGTTTTGCAGTTGGTTTTGTTTTGTGGGTTTAAAAAAAAAATAAAAAAAAAATCTGGAATATGAAGAATCGTAGAATCAGAGAATGGCCTGGGTTGGAAAGGACCTTGAAGATCATCTAATTCCAACCGCACTGCTGTGGACAGGGTTGCCAACCACTATATGATGGGGCTGCCCAGGGCCCCATCCAACCTGGCCTTGAATGTCTCCAGGGATGGGGCCTCCACAACTTCTCTGTGTATCCTGTTCCAGTGCCTCACCACTCTCTGGGTGAAAAATTTCCTCCTAATAGCTCACCTAAATCTCCCCTCTCATAGTTTAAAACCATCTCTCCTTGTCCTGTCACTATCTGCCCATGTAAAAAGTCGCTCTCCCTCCCATTTATAAGCTCCCTTCAAGCGCTGGAAGGCTGCAGTGAGGTTTCCCCAGAGCCTTCTCCTCTTAGCCAAGCTAAACCAGCCCAGCTCCCTCAACTTTTCTCTGTAAGAGAGGTGCTCCAGCCTCTGATCATCTTCATCGCTCTCCTCTGTACCTGCTCCAACAGCTCTACATCTTTCTTGAGTTGAGGACTCCAGGCCTGGATGCAATACTCCAGATAGGGCCTCACAGGGGCCGAGGAGAGGGGGACAATTACCTCCCTCGCCCTTCTGGCCACCCCTCTTCTGATGCAGGCTAGGATACGGTTGGCCTTTTGGGCTGCAGCTGCACACTTCTGGCTCATGTGAAGCTTCTCATCTACCAGGACCTCCAGGTCCTTCTCAGCAGGGCTGCTCTCCATGAGCTTTTCTCCCAGTCTGTACATGTACCTGGGATTGCCCCGACCCAAGTGCACAACCTTGTACTTGGCCTTGTTGAACCTCATTAGGTTCTCATGGGCCCATTTTTGAAGCCTGTCCAGGTCACTCTGCATAGCATTCCTTCCATCTATTGTATCAACTGCATCACTCAGCTTGGTGTCATTAGTAAACTTGCTGAGGGTGCACTCAATCCCACTGTCCAGGTCATTGATAAAGATGTATATTTGCAGTGAGAAATATTTTTATGTCCCTTCTGTATCAGGATATTGATCCTTCCATAAACTAACATCCTCTGCAGTTACATGAATGAAATAATCAGGTTGCCTGATATCAGTGAAATTAGGGCTCTTGGCTGTTTGAACTGCTGTTCGAAAACTGAGCAGTTAATTCCCTCATTTACACTATGACTGGTAGAGCTTTCCAGGATGCTGGAGGTGTGAAGAGCAGGCATGGGTTGTACTCATCCTGCACTCCTTTTTTAAAAGGTTTTGACAGGGTGTTGGTGATGATTGAGATACCTACTGTAGTTAGTATGTTACAGAACACTGACCTGCACCCTCGGTCCTACAAAGCTAAAATGAAATGTGTCTGCCTGTCTTTGGAGATGGAAAGTGGAAGTCTGTGACTTGTCATATCATCCTCTCCGATTCTTATCTCTCTCTCTCCATATATATTATCTCTCTCTAATGTGCATGTGAGAGCAATTTAAAACTGTTTCTTAATTCATCTGAGTCCCTCTCAACTTCTGTTTGTACAGTCTTTGCCTTTGGGGAGGAGGGAATTGTAGAAATAATTTGGTACCTCTGAATCCATAGAGCAGTCAGCCTGAAGAAGATCTTCCCCCTTTCCTTTCCTCCTTTTTTAGTATCTGAGCATTTAATGCAAATGTTTCTGGGATTATTTTCACTGCATTCCCAAGAAGTAGTAGGGCATTATGACTAGATAACACCAGGTCTTAGACCCTGAGGCACTATAGCCAGAGATAATTTTTAGTATTTTGTCCTTCATTTTGAGGGTTTTCTCTCACATTTTGAGAAACATGATGAACTAAACTAATCTTTACCACTCTCGTACTTCTAGATGTTTGGTTTCCATTTTGTTTCTGTAAAATGTCCTCCTTTCTCTGTAGTTAGTTCTACTGCTTCCAGCCATACTCTGTTCAGCAACCATATCATCTCCATGTACAGTTTGGATTATTCAGCTGCAGCACCATCTGAGGGACAGGGTAGTTCACTGTTCAGAAAACTCCACAGACAGAAGAGTACAAGCAGAAAGTAATTAGGGTTATTCAGAAATTCAGATTTAAACTGTGGGGTGTGCACTGGAAGAGAATTTTTATTATTTATTATTTAGCCTTTTAAATAGGAGAGCATTAAGGGTGATGTGTAAAGAGTTTTATGCAGTGCTGTATGCTCAGCTCATTGATTGAAATACCAAGGGTAATGTTAATGTGCAGTCCATATAATATTCTTTTAAGCCTAGTGTTTCCCCTTTTAACTTCCTTTGTCCCCAAGTTCAAATTTGTGGCTTGCGCTGTGTGGCGTGCTCCATCTCACACTGGTCTTCTGACAACGGATCCATCACACAAATCAGCTGAAGCATGAAGCTAGATGAGTATAGGGAAAAGCTCAGGAAATGCAACTACTTGAGTATATATGCACTGGAAAGTTCAGAATTCTTAGCACTTGGATTTTTTATTGATTGTGATTTAAAACAAGATTTGAAAATAAACTGTGTGTTTAAAGTACCTGAAATAAACGCAGTACTTGCCAGTGTTGGGGGTGAGCATTTAATTTCCTTGCTGTGACAGACACCCCTGCAATGAATCTGTAGCCATGTCTTGGGCTGATCGAGTGATTTAGGACATTCAGTGTGTATGTAAGTATTACAGCTGATGAAGTTTTCTGTCTTACTGAAGACAGCACTTATACTGAGTAACTGCTTTTAAACTCAGTATCACCAGAATCAGTCTAGGTAGACTCTGATTGACAGGCTTGAGTTCTTCACTGTGCTCACCTTCATTAAACCTCCCCTCCTCCCCAAAAAGTGCTTTAAAAATGAGAAAGGTTTCAGCTCATGATGACATTTTTCCCAAACCTAGCAGGGTTGAATGCTATTGAACAGGAATTGTACTTTCTTTCTTTC
>NW_010333130.1:0-2167 GCF_000700745.2 Antrostomus carolinensis | reverse complement strand
CCTTGTTGAACTTCATTCCACTGGAGTCAGTATGTACCTACTCTCCCTCTCATAAACAGGCCTCAAAGAAAAAAATGCTCCTTTGGCAGATTTGGGGATCCCCCCGTCCTGTACTCTGCATATATGAAGACAAATTGCATTTCTCTGCAGGGTAGCTTGTGTCCCACAGATTGAACTCCCTTACCATAATGGCAAATTCCTATTTTAAAAAAGAACACCTGAGCCAGGTTGGTTGCAGCATGCTGTGACTGACCTCTTTCCTGTTTCCTGTTGCCACTGCCATCTGCTAGGTCTTGCTCTCTGCTTTACACAAAGAAGCAGAAGAGGTCTGCCAGCCCTGGGTGAATAAGTAGCTGAACTGCTTGGTTGGGAGCCTAGAATGGCTGGAAGGCTGCAGAGGAAAGTGGGGACAAGGGAACAGAATGCTGTGGACAGGCAGAAGGAGCATACCCACTGCCTGCAGAAAAGCTGGCAAAAGACATGGGGCCAGGCAGGGAGTGTGGAGGCAACCGATGAGTTTACTCCATTCTCTTCTCAACTCAGTGCTCTTATCTCCTGGGCTGCCAGTCCATGCCGCCCACGAGCACTACTTGGGACTCACCCCTGGCTGTTGTAATGTCCTATTTCCACTCTAAGCTTTGCATCAGTTTTCTGAACCTTCTGAACATCCGCCAGTTTTGACAGCAGTGCCTATACTTGCATCACATTCAAAGGGAAGCTGAGCAGAAGAGGAGAAACCAACTCTGCAGTACTTTTGCTGTAAGAAATACAAAGGATATGCCCTTCTCCTTTATTTTCCATCCAAGGTTTTTCCCCCATCTCACTATACAACTGTACAGATAAATAGCTTCTGTTTCTCTTGATCAGAGCTACATATCAGATACATACCCTACAAATCACGTAGCAGTAGCTTGTGTTACAAGATTTGATAGTACCTTTCAAAATTGAAGGCAGAAAAAAACCTGCTCCTATTGTTCCTTCCAACTGAAATATTATCACCATCACACACAGCTGTGGCTTATTTTTCCCCCTCCTCCACAGAAACATTCAGTGCTACCACTGCCAGCCTCACCAAGCAGGCTGTTGTGGGGTTAGCCCCATCTACCCAAGGCACTTTGCCAGTAGAAGCTGCCCAACCTATGAATGAATATTCCGGTGCACTGTCAACCCTCTTCACAGACAGCTCTTGCTCCTCTTGACTGATGCTCAAGGAGCTAAGAATCACAGGCCCCCTTTGCTACTGAAATGACCATCTTGTAGATGGACTTCCTCTGTTGTAATATCTCAGATAGTAATAGCCTTGGCTGAAGTGATCACAATATTGTGGAGTCTGGGATCCTGCTGAGTACACTGAAGGTTAGTGCTAAGAAAAGGAGTTTAGATTTTAGAAGAGCAAATTTCAGCCTACTTAGAGCTCAGTTGAGAGTGATTTCATGGGAAGTTTCCATGGAGGATAAAGCAGTTAGTGAGTGCTGGGAGTTTTTCAAGAAGGTGCTCCTGGAAGCACAAAAACTGTTCCTCCCCTTTAAAGGTAAGGGAAGTATGTGGAGCAAGAGACCCCCCTGGCTTAACTGTGAGCTTCTGAGCCTGCCTAAAACCAAAAGAGAAGCGTGGAGATGGAGAAGCTGACAAATACCCCCTCTGAGAACTACAAGGGCATGGCAGGGCATGCAGAGATGCAGTTAGAAAAACAAAAGCTCAGCTTGAATTGAAATTGGCCAGAGATGTCAATAACTACAGGAAAGGCTTCTTCAGGTACATAAACAACAAACAGAAACAGAAAGAAAATATTGGCCCGTTGTTGAACAGGAGACATGAATTAGTCACCAACAATGCTGAAAAGGCAGAGGTTCTCAACACTTCCTTCACCTCTGTCTTTACCAGCACTGTGGGCCCCAGGCCTTGGGAACAAAAATCCAGATTGATGCAAACACAGACCCGCCATTGGTGAAGGAAGAGTTGGTATGTGAACAGGAGCTTGACCCCAACAAATCGGTGGGCCCTGACTTTATCCACCCAAGGGTGTTTTGAGAGAGCTGGTTGATGTCATTGTGAGGCCACTCTCCATAATCTTTGAGAAAGGGTGGAGACTGGGGGACATTCTAGAAGGCTAATGTCACCCTCATCTACAAGAAAGACTTAAAGGAAGATCCAGGAAATTATAGGC
>NW_010333129.1:303-9082 GCF_000700745.2 Antrostomus carolinensis | reverse complement strand
CCTGCTGCCCCTAGGCAAACGCACAGGCAAGGCCTCGGCCCGCCCCTGCTCAGAGCTGAGCGGGTGCGTACAGTGACCAACCTGGCGCCCGTTTCACTGTCCCCTCCTGCTGCAGCAACAGCTCAACCCTGGAGCTCAATCGCTCTCCTGTGTCACACAGCCCCGATCGCTTCCCAATACCCCCGTCTGACAAAACCCCTACCAGGGGCAGGCTGGAGCTGCATGGTGCCAGCAGACTCCCCTGTCCCTGCCGCCCTTTTCCCTCTCACCCTTGGGAAAGCAGTAAGAGGAGCTTTGCCGCATGCTCTGCTGGCTCCATGGAGCAAGGAGGGGACAGGACAGGGCACAATTAGCTTTGTTGGTCCTTCTAGGGAGCAAGTACAGGAGTTAATCAGCAGCATCTTCAAAATGAAGGAGCTGACAGCCTTTTGCTGTCCTAACAACTTTCTGTCTGGCAACTCTAAAGCAACATTCTCAAAGACTGGAAAGCAAAACACAGAGCTACCTTGAAGGTTTTCGTACTTTATCTCCAGCACTGCTGCTCAGAAACCTTTGGGGGTTTGGGGAATTCAGCAGCACTGGCCTACAAGTTGCCAGCAATAACGCAGCAGGATAGTCCTTCCTTAGGAAGGTGTAGGACAGTCATTTATACCTGAACCCTTCCCTAAGTTACAATGACTTCTCCCCTTTGCCTTCTGCAGTCACTAACTGGCTTGGAATTTCCTTTTGTGATCCATCTCACTAAGCTGCATGGCAATCCCTAGTGTTCCAGTTATGAGAAAAAAAAAAATCATTAATGGATTTATAACTTAAGAACCTCAGCTGAAACAAAAACTACTTTTGACAGTGGAGTATTTAGTTCACAAGCATTTTCATGGGGAAATGGAGAAAATTAAAAACTTCCCACCCTGGTAAGTTAAAATGCACAGTTACATACATGTAATAACAATTTCCTTTGATATATCTGTTTATTTTAGAAGACAACCTGCAAAAATATATTGACAAAGAACGGCTGGGTGGGGAAAAGAAACTGTTATAAAGCAGTTCTTCTCTACAGAAGAAATTAATAGTTTGAATTGGTTACAGACTTCCTATCTGCTTACTCAATTCAAATGTTTGTACAGTATTCAGTAACTGATCTAAAAATTATTCCAAAAACTCCAGACTCCAAAATTTACAAGGGATGAAGTACTGACAACCTTTTCTCTGCCACTCTCTTTTGGAATCTGCTTGTAAGAAAGCAAGCCTGTAGTTATGCACATATAAACACTTTACCTTTTATACAGTATGGGACGGGACTTACTTCCTCCTATTTAACATTCTGAGAGCTTTTCTATTTTTTAAATATTCACTGTCCTTTGGAGACTTCACAACACATAAATATTCGTATTATGCCAGTGTTTGCACTGAAAACTAGGAAATCTACAGTAACACTGAGCAGTTCCACAGTGCCTTCTCTAAGCATCTCAATTACTCGTTCCATCAGATGGAAACCTAGCCAAAGCAAACAAGAGTTTAAGTTATTCTTCATTATTGAGATCACAGATTTTTCACAAGTGAAATTTTACTGTATTTCATAGAAACTGAAAACTACAGTAAGTACAGTATGAAAAAGCAGGAGAGATGTAAGACATTGCAAAGTCTTTGTAATATATTTAAAAATACCTATGCCACATCACTCCTTCTTGGTTCAAGAGGCTAATTCTTGATTATATAATTTTTCATAAAATTCCAAGTCTTTTATGTTTAAGGATGGTTTTACAGTCCTCAATGATTTTACAAAATGCTCGTGTTTTACGGCAGTTGCTTCAAGTCCATCCTCTTGCAATGCCAGCAAGGCAGCCTTTAAAAGAAAAAGAAAGAAGAAACAACTTGAAGCGCTTATGTTCTAAGTTGCAAAGAAGTTATTTGAAGTACTTTAAAATATTTTACATTAAATCAAATTTTACGTAAAACACCTGAAAACATCATTGTATCATTTATGGTTATTTAACAACAGATAAACGTCAAATAAGATTACTATAACTTTTTCATTTAACTTTTTTGTCTGGATTAGACAATATATCCTTGATCACTTACATATTTGTATTTCTTCCTAGTCTTCTCTCTTTTATAATACTTATGGACTTCTCAATTTTTTTCTCTCTAGCCTTGGCAATACATGCTAATTTCAGCTAAGAATGCTACAGTTGCTTGCAGCACACAGAATACAATTTATCTAGACATAAGCTTGGTTTAGAAAGGGCCCTGTGAAACAAAGGGTAATACAGTTCCTTAACTTCTAGTAAATTATCACAGAAAGCCTTTACTCTTTTTTGGCTTTTTTATTTAAAGAATTATAAACCTCGTTCAGCCCTTCTGTTTCACTCATTCTCTTCATATTTTCAAACTGTGAAAGAATCCATGCTGCAGATGGCTTGGTAACATCTATGAGTTGGCTTCTCTTTTCCCATTGAAAGGTTTCATTTACAATTTATTTCACAGCTTAACCATGAATATTTTTTACCTCCTTGCACAGATTTTCAATGTCAGCTCCAGAGAAGAGGTCTGTCAGGACTGCCACATCTTGTAATGACACATCAGCACCTAATGGCATTTTTTCTGTGCAGATTTTCAAAATGGAAAGCCTTCCCTGTAAGGTGGTGCATATTATATAAGAAAACAAACAAACCAGTAAATAATACCTCTCCAGAGCAGTACAAAAATCTGAAATTAGAACTAAGGAAAATCCATTAAAGTACCCAAAACCAAATCTACATGTTTTTGAGTGAGTAAGATGCTATTAATAGAGGTAACCATAAACCTAAGAGTAAGTAGTAGCTCATATATTGAAGTCTGTTATTCACAGTCACTCATTACTTCATGAAAATACAGCATTTCAGAGTGAAGAGTAACTATTTGGCCTGGTTTGGGTCTACTATTTTTTTTTTGGAAGCTCAGGACAAGTAACTACTCTCCACCCTTGGGAACAGGGCACAAGAATGACTTGAAGCAAGGACAGTCAACTTGTAATGGTACTTCCTAAACTACGGCTTGATTTTGTAAATACAGAATTATTCCAGACTTTGTCTATTTTCTATACACAATAGTATAACTATGCACACCAGTTAAAATATTAGTGGTGTTTGAATTACAAATAGAATTATCCCTTTTTAAACTTCTCTATTGTACCTTGAGTTTGGTGACTGATCTTCAGCAAATCATCCATCAATTATTCTATATATTACAGGAATACGCCCCCTTTACTGTTAAATTATGCTGGCAAATAATATCTCTCCATTTAAAGCCACGTATGGATTTGTAATACATCACCTTCAGATCTGGAGGTGGAATATAGATCACCTTGTCCAGCCTTCCAGGACGCAATAAGGCATCATCCAACATATCTGGTCTATTTGTTGAAGCAACTACC
The DNA here is from genome assembly GCF_000700745.2 of Antrostomus carolinensis. Taxonomy (NCBI): domain Eukaryota; kingdom Metazoa; phylum Chordata; class Aves; order Caprimulgiformes; family Caprimulgidae; genus Antrostomus; species Antrostomus carolinensis. The sequence continues at coordinate 5,670 of NW_010333129.1, read as the reverse complement.
ATGACATCTTTGTTCAAAGTTTCCTGAAACTCTAGCTGAGTAAGAGATGACATAAACAAATCAGTGCAACATGGTTAAGATGGGTATTTTTGGAACAACTGAACAGCATTCATCATTCTTCCTATACAGAAAAGGGAATATAAATACCTCTCTTTGCTCATCACTTTGTTCTTGACATTGACCCTCAAGCTGCAGTTTGGCTCCTCTTCTTTCTGTGACTTTCAGCCCAATTCCATCCAACTCATTGAGAAGAACAGAAAGAACCCGCTCCGAGACACCATGGCCAGCTTTGCAGTGTGACCGAGATCCCAAGATAGAATCAATCTCATCTAGGAATATTATTGCTGGAGTATTTGCTCTTGCTTGGCGAAAAACCTTTTTTTAAAAAAAAAAAATTAATAAAGACGTTAATACATTCTATCAGGTAAGGTGAAACCACCTATTTACATATATTCTGTATTTTACTTGCTTAACTTTAAAGATACATTGGTAAAGATTCATGAGAGCCATTCTGGTTTACATTTACTATATGCAAATTCTGCTTCTTATTTAAACTCTTAAGTGAACTGAAAACAAAAGGGCAGAAATACTTTCAAAGTTTAAAACTGGTATAATTTTGGGGCTAGATTCTGAGTTTATATAAATGTGAATCTCTAAGCCATTTCTATTTAATGATCAGATGAGAGCTTTAACTCACTTTTACAGTAACAAAATTTAGGCCTAACTAATACTTTATAAAAATCAAGCAAAAGTAAACTACAGACCTTACACAAATTAAAAACTGTACCTGAGACAAAATCTTCTCTGAATCTCCAACATAAGGTGAGAAAAGGTCAGCACCACTTACAGAGAAAAAGGAACAGTGACAGCTTGTGGCCACAGCCTTCACCAGCGTGGTTTTAGCACACCCTGATGGCCCATAGAGAAGAACACCCTTTGGATGAGACAGGCCCATCCTAGCAAATGCCTCTGGAAATTTCATAGGCCACTCGATACTCTGTCAAGACATAAAAAAGGGTTGAAATTCTTAGTAATGAAACTAGAGCTCATAGGCAATCAATAAAATTGCTGAACACATTTATTTCCTCTCCTTGGTACAAACATTAATTTGAAAGCAGAGAATACTGTTTTGTTCTTCCTTCATATAATGCCACCCTTCTTAAAGTTTCCTCTGAGTCTCAAGCAGAACAAAAGGCAATCCTTGAGAGATGATAGGCAACAGCCATTCAAAAATGGACAAATTATCTGGCTGCAAATTAAGTGTTTTTCAGCTACTGGAAAACATGCTAATTTCCCCATGATATTACACAGAATCACACAGAATCACAGAATGTCAGGGATTGGAAGGGACCTCGAAAGATCATCCAGTCCAATCCCCCTGCTGGAGCAGGAACTTAAATGAGATCACACAGGAAGGCGTCCAGGCAGGTTTTGAATGTCTCCAGAGAAGGAGACTCCACACCCTCCCTGGGCAGCCTGTTCCAGTGCTCTGTCACCCTCACTGTAAAGAAGTTTCTTCTGAAACCTCCTGTGTTCCAGCTCACACCCATTGCCCCTTGTCCTACCATTGGGCATCACTGAGAAGAGCCTGGCTCCATTCTCATGGTGATATCTTGTGACTGGAAGATTTCTAACTCACAAACACCGTAATAACTTAATGTAGCATAAAAAAATGCTTAAAGTACAATTTATAATCGGGTAATTTGATACAATTTATAATCAGGTAATTTGCAAGGGAATTCATTTCTATAATGTAGCACACAGAATACCTCAGAGGTATTAGAAACTAGCTGTTTATCTAAATGTATTTTATATGTTACCTGTTTTAACTTTAATTTCACATCTTCAAGACCACCAATTTGCTCCCAAGTGACAGTTTTACACTCTGTTAGTCCAATTGCACTTCGAAAAGAAGATGGCTGAATTTTTTTAAAAGCTTCTTGGAAATCTGCTACGTTGATCACCATTTCAGCTGAATCCTGGAAAAACCCAGATAAAGCATATTAACAATATTTTTACGTAATAACTTAGAATGCTGCATTAGTATGCAAAGCACTTCACAAAAGGCCAAGTGCAACTAATAAAGAAGCAAATTCCTGCCCTAACAAGCTTGAGCAGTGCAGATACAAAGGTGTACCACAGAGTAGAATAACCTCTTTAATTGCAAGTTTTTGTATGGGGAATAAACCAATTTTAACAGAAATTAATGTTTTAGAGAATACTATTGTTTTTCCCCAAATTATAGCTCCAATACACAGTGATCTGCTAAATCAAATGGTTGCTAGTTTCAGGGTTACTACACAACAATTCCTAGACTCTCTTGAATACAAATAAAAATGTTCTAACATCCATTTTCACCACATACTGGAGAAAGTAAGGTACTTCATCTCAAATAGGCTAGAAAATACCATAATTAAAGTACAGATGGAATAACAGAACTAAGGTGTAGTTTATGAAAAAGCTTGCAGTTCTCAAGGCAAATAGGCCACCTACTCATTCATTATTTTCACTTGGCCACCTATTTCTTTCTGAGATACCAGGATCAAATTATTTTGTTTCTTATTTTCAATATTTGTAAGGTATCTGGAGGAGATGGAAGCTGTAGAAATACAATATTCTCTTCTTTCTACCCCTGAGTGAAGACAGAGGGTTCTACCATTCTCTGTAGACGCTCTGACTCTGGAAATGTTGCAGATCTGACTTTAAACTTCTGCTCAGCCAATCCAGATGAAAAACCACAGCAAATAGATAGAATATTAAGAAACAGCAATTCTATAACTCCATATCTATAACATTTAAGTAGTTAAATTTCTGCACACTAGACAGTTTTATACTTTGTGTCTATAACAACATTATGTCCAGCCACACAACTCAAACTGTAATAATAGTTATTATCTCTAGCAGTTATATATTTATGTGTCAGCCTAAACTTTAATTTGCAGTTATTACTGAGAAGTAGAATTCTAAATCACTGATAACTTCAAAAGAGAGTTTTGGTGGACATAACAGTTTAGTTTTCCAAAAAAGACTAAAATCTCTGCTTTGCACAATGCTAAACAGATAACGATGAGGACAAAAACTTTTGGCGAAGCTTTTCATCCAGACAGGAGAAAATGGTCTTTTCAGGTGATAAGCGAAGGGACTAGCAAAATGCCATATTTATGTTTATGACACACTTGGTGTTTTTCAGTATTTTAATTTGTGAGCTTTTCAAGTACAGCTGAGTATCAATGAGGAAAGGGTGGTACATATTATTAGTGACATTATTCTTGACTAATATGCAACCATACCAAACAGCTGTGGAACACAGCCTGCATAGCAGCTTCTCTGCAGAGTGCTGTGAGGTCAGCTCCAACGTACCCAGTTGTCATTTCTGCCAGTTTAACTAAATCAACATCTGTAGAAACTGGCATACTAGATGTGAGCAACTGCAGGATAGATCTTCTTTGCGTAAGTGTTGGTGTCCCAATAATCACCTGAACCAAATATAATAAAGAAAAATTTTAGTTAGATATTTTGCTATATTCCTCTTATTTTATGGACCTAGGCAAGCAAGTCTGCCTCTGCTTTATACTGCTTACTGGAGATTTATACATCCTTATACTGCAACTAAAGAATCTTACAATAAATTTATTAGCAGCACTACACAAATGACAAATATTTAAAATACCCTTCACTTAAACTTACTTTCCAAGTGAACAGTGTTTGTATAAACAGTTGTTCTTAAGACACTGTCAGCTAGTGTCCATCAAGTCCTATTTTAAGGTGATTTCAACATAACATGTAACACTGAAATAATAATTTCCTTGCATCACAAAGGCTGAATTAGATTCATCCAAAAGAAAAAAATCAATTAGATAAATATTCATACATTATTAAAAACTTGGTAAAATACCATAATAAAATATATCTCAATAATCTATAAATCCTGGAAAAGAATGTAAATTATAATTGTGAAAACATTAAAAAACTCGACCTAACTGGATGACCCAGGAGTGACTTTAGCCAGCAAAATAAACAACACAAGCAAAAGCATTATGTATTGCATAACTGCATGAGTTCATTCTTGTTTTGACCACTAGGCTAGCAGAAGTTTTCCAGAAGTTTTCCCTAGCCCCTGCTCACTGAAATCCGCAGAGAATTTTTGACACAACAGGTGCTAGTTCTCTGCCACAATGAACTTTTAATGAGAGATGCAGAAACCTTCAGTCTGGGATGTAAATGAGAAAAATCTAAATCTGTAGTGCTAAGCACCTGTAAGCAAAAGAACACCCTCAAGAACATGTCCATGCCTTTATCATAAAGAAGTATAAAGACTCCTCTTTTCCATTTTCAAATATTTGGAGCTCTCAGTTTCCTGAGTAAAACATGTTCCTTACTTTACCCAACCTGAAGCAATCTAAAGAAACAGGACTTATGTATCAAGTAGAATCCCACTATGAAACTAGTAGCCATAAAAAAAAAAAATTTAGAAAATTACTTTATTAATTGCCCCTTGCTCCACCTCAGAAAGGAATCAAAAAAGAGAGCTTATGGATAACAGGGTTTGCTTACCTCTCTGTCCAACCTGCCAGGTCTTCTCAGTGCAGGGTCTAAGGCATCAGGCCTGTTTGTTGCTGCCATAATGACCATCCTCCCCTCACTACCCACGCCATCCAGCAGCGTCAGCAGCTGAGCAACAACGCGATCTTCAGGAGCACTGTTTGAACTTCCTCGCTTTGGGCACAAAGAGTCGATTTCATCAATAAAGAGAATGGTTGGGCCTTCACGTGACATTTCTCTGCCCTTTTCAAAGACTCTTCGCAAATTCTCTTCGCTTTCTCCTGGTCTTGAACCATAGAGGGCTGGGCCACTGATGCAAAACAGATACGCACCCACTTCTTTTGCCACTGCCTTTGCCATAAGAGTTTTCCTTTTTTTTCTGGGGGGCCTATTAACAGCACCCCATTAGGGACAGAAAGCCCTAGCTTCTTAAAAGTCTTTGGGAAGCGGAAAGGCAGATCAATCATTTCTTTCAAAGACCTTCCCACATCATCCAGTCCTGCAACAGAAGTTTTTGCAGTGCCTTCTGATAAATGTCTGTACCATTCAAGAGTGACCACCTCCTTAATTTTTATGCTTGTCTGGGGAGTTACCAGTCCGGCTTCATCCGTCAAAGGGTCTCCAGACAGTATTTCAATGTGCACCACGGGATTTTCGAGATTTGGGGCAACAGTAACAACATAATGAAATGCAACATAAATGTTTCTTAGCAGTTCTCTGATCGTCTCCTGCAACACTGTTCTGGGAATCGACTTTTTCGCTGCAGAGCTTTTAAGAACCACTTTCACAGTCACCTTTTTTAGCTGACGATACGCCAGAAGCTCC
>NW_010333129.1:0-289 GCF_000700745.2 Antrostomus carolinensis | reverse complement strand
CCGCCAGAAGCTCCAGCCGCCCCACACTCAGCGTGAGGCCCCTCAGGTCCCCTGCACTTACACCTGCGGTTCTGCAGGTCAGATCGACCTGCACGTACCCGTCCGCCAAACCCTGCCTGGGCCACGCCGTGCACAGACAGCAGCCGGCAGGCAGAGAGATCCTCAGCGGGGCGCCGAGCCTGGCTCCCAGGAGGGAGAGGGTGGCGGGTCCCACCCGGCAGCGCTGGGTGCCCTCATCTCCGGGGTCCAGGGGGAGCAGCTTTAAGGCTGCCGCCTCCATCGCGGACAC
>NW_010333128.1:0-13867 GCF_000700745.2 Antrostomus carolinensis | reverse complement strand
GGCGTTAGGGGGGGCTCAGCTCCGGCCGCGCCGGGGCAGTTCCTGGGTCTCTCCCTCAGCAGAGAACCGCCCTCAGCTGCGTGTCCGGGCGTGGGCAGAAGGGTTGGCTGAGATCACCCCGACTGGGGCCTCCGGTTCTGCCCCCCACCCCCTGTTCTCCTTAATCTCTGTTTTTCCAGAGTATCTGATGCTGTGCTTTGGGTAGTTCCACACCAGTGATAACCCCCAGCTTCTCCAGCAAAGGTTTCCTCTCTAGTTCTACATGAAAGGCTTCAATCAGTTAAATCTATTCTTTTCTTATAGACCAGAAATTCCTCTCTATTCCCCGTGAGACTCAGTTTACTCGGTATGATTTATTTTTAGCAAGGCAGTGCAGTATCACAGGCACATCTCTCAGCTAACCGCAAGTTTTAAACATTTATTGAGAAGTGTTGCACACCTGAGAGTGCTAAATAATGACACTGTAGATAACGTGGTGTTGGTGCCCCCACCCCATGAACTGTACCTCATAAAACCGCAAATGAGGGAAACCTTGTGCTGATTTGAAATGTCTTTTCCCAGGACTTCTAAAAAAAAATTACAAGGAATTTCTGTATCTCTGCCTTCACACTTTTAACGAGGCAGAGTTAGACAAGGCAGGACTTGTTTACTTGAGATGTTGGTCATGTTTGAATTGTGTTGCATCCCTCCCGTCCCTCCTCTGTGCTTGGCAGACCCGTGCTCTCCAGGCGAGGCGTGGGGATCTCAGGAGAAAACTACTGGGAGGCTTTTAAATATTTTGGGGAATGAGGGCAAATGTCTCAGAAACACAAAGAGGCACAAAGTTCAGTAAAGTGCATGCATGTGGATGCTTTGGTTTAAGGTCTTTTTTACCTAAGAAAATAAGGTTATGATTAGGCAGTAACGAAACAAAACGCTTGCAGAATTGGCGCAGGAGGAAGCGACCGCCATCCCGTGTGCTGAGCAGACGCAGGATGAGCTGCACGGAGGAGCCTGTTGTCTCTGGCCAGCCTGTGGCTGCAGGAGCAGGAGAGGAGCTCTCATTTAAGCACCAAGAAGTACGTCGTCCAGCCAGCGAGCAGCAGCGCCCCGACCAGCACGGTGTAACTGAACAGCACGAAGGCCAGCAGCTCCTTCAACACCTTGAGGAAGTGGATGGTGAAGGAGTCCGGCATGGTTGTCCCCAGCACTGTGGCAGGTAGGATCTCGGGGGCTGGCTGCTGCCGTGCTCCTCCACAGTCTGTAAGCAAAGGGACAGGATGAATCTTTCTGAGCAAGGAGACTGCAGAGCCGAGGGGGTCGCTCTGCTGGGGGGCGAAGGGTGTTCAGGAGGGTTAATGGCCACCTGTCCTTCTAAGAAGGTTGTTAGTGTCAGGTTGGACTTGTGTGTGCTTGTTCAGAGTCCTGTACAGGGTTGCCAAGCTGCACAGTGTTGAAAAAGAGTTTGGGATCTGATCAAAGTTCTAAATCAGGACTGGTAACTCAGCAAGTTAAAATACAGATGCAGAGGCAGTGGATGCTGGGGGTGCTGCTGGCTCCTGGTGTCTCTCCCCCTGTGACAGTGGCTGTGCATCCAGGAAGCTTCAGGTTCAGAGCGGTCGCTGATGGTGCATTACCAACAGTGCGTTCTGATCAAAGTGGTCAATTCCTCCAAGGAAGCCACCATTAATATTTAATGATATAATTGCATCTAATGGAGATACTGGCACAAACTGAGCCTTTTGTTTAGGAATGACGAGAACTAGGGCTTAAATACAAGTTTGCACAGGCAAATATTTATATCTCACGTTAAAAATAACCTTTAAATGAGAGACACGGGATAAAACGCTTTAGAATTCATCTTCCAGCTGTATTTTAAAGTCATGTTTACCCATTGCTTTAGAAGTCATTGCTCATTTGTTAGTTTAATATAAAATCTGAACTATTTCACAAAAAGTTGTTGGCTCCTTAGACTTAAAGCTGTGAAGACCCATCTAAAAAATTCTACCATCTCTCCAATTGATATGTTCTTTTTCATTTTCATCATAACCGTGCCTGGTCAAAAAGATCCACACTCTTGGTCAAGCACATAAAGGAATTTAAAACCCAACTTAAATCTAACCTAAAAGGACTATTACTCTTGTAAACAGTGTCAAGCCAGCCAAAGTAAACTGAATTTCTATCCTGCCACTTAGAATATTTTTTTAAAGGGCTCTGGTGATAAAGAGTTCACTTTTTGGTCTTATTAAAGAGTTCAGTCATTTCATTCTAAGCTCAGGTAGGTGTGTACCTTATGGGAGCTATTGCATTTTAAAACCAGCCATGGTTTTCCAGTTGTTCAAAGCATTGAAGTTTTCTGTTTATAGGCTTTACATGGTTTCTGATTCTCTAAGACGATGCTGATAAAGAAATAAACTGCTTACCCAGGTAGATGATGGGCTCCACTTCGTAAAGTTCCCGTTTGTCTCTAGTTCTGTTCTGCAGCTGTCTCTTGAATCTCTGGCTTCTAAAACAGTTTGTGCTGTAGTCTGATCCCCTTCTGATCTGCTCGTCCAGGAGCCAGGAGTAATGAGGTTGTGTTTGCAGCCCGCACGAGGACTAATGCACTAGGTGTGGTCAGGACCAGTTATTATATGCCAGAGCGCCTTTGTGCTCCGTGCAGTGGCAGTACAGAGCATTCCCAACAGCTCCCCTTCCCCGGGGGCTTTTGGCAGCAGTATTTTGTGAATCTGAGCGCCATGGCTTAGTGTTACCAGGTCCAAACCTGCGTTAGGTTAAACATGGGGGTTTTTCCTCTAACGAAGTGCTGCTTTGTCACCTCACACTTTTTATTCTGCAGTTATCGGGAAGGCTCTTGTGCCTCTTGCTCCGTTCTCTGAGAGCTCTGTGCTTCTGTGGGTCGCTTGGGGAGGAGGGTGCTGACACACAGCTGGGGATCGTCCCAGATCAGCAGCACGTTATGGGATGGAACTGTGTGGATGGAGTGGGGCTCTTTCATCAAAAGGGAGTGGGTGCTGAACACGGCCTCATCGCTGTGCTGTCACTAGCTCACTGCTCTGGCTTCAGCCTCGCACACCTGAGAAGTCACCCCTGCCCTTTACAGAGCGAGTGCTACAACTCTTTTGTGGCACAGGGGGGAGGAGGGAGGTAAGCTCTAGGTTTATTTTTAGCAAAACTGCTTTTTGATACTGTTATATGAAAAGTGAAAGTCTTTAGGGGTGAAGGTTGGGTAATGTTTTCTTTTTTTTTTTTTGCTTGTAAACCAGACAAATGCAGAGAGCAGAGGGAAGGAAGAGTATGTACTGCAAATCAAATCTCTTCCCTACAAAGATATTATGATGTAGAAAATGGCCCCTTAATTTAATTAGGCTCTCTCGTTATCAGATTATTACCCTCATGGTCAGCAAGGCCTTAGACAGAAGCAGAACATAATCAAGCTGCTCAGGAAGCCTGTTAAGTAGTAATTGCTCCTCCAGAGAATAAATAAGAGTCATGATGGCTTTTATTTTCTGTTGTTGTCGTTGAATAGTTCCAGGAAGAGACTTTGTCTAGTTTGAGTGTCCACATGGCTCTTGCTTGGTGGTGGTGCAGGCCACAGGCTGCAAAAATACATGCAGCAGTGTTGTTGATAAATTGGAGTTTACCAAGTGTCCAGCATAAACTATTTTAGAAATAAGTTTTGCCTTTAGTGTCACTAACAAACACATTTCCTTGTCCAGCTGAAAAGGTAAGCAAGCTGCTGAATTGGTGCTTTGTGTGGCTTCCTTAATTCACTTGTGGTGTAGCTTTTGCACGTCATGAGCTTAGTTCACAAACTAGCCTGGTCAAGGCTATTCATTTCCTTGCCACTAGTTCAATTTTTAAGATTTAAAAAAAAATATATATCTGGAAATTATGATAGTACAAAGATCCTCAAGGCCAAGGCAAGGACATTGTACGGATTGCACTAAATCTGTTTCTTGTTTTTCTCTGCACAGTAACATCTAATTTTTGATCCAAAGCTACTTACATTTTCTTTTTAAATACCGTGAAATTACTTATTTTACAGTGGAACTGTGGAAGTAATGCAGAGCAAGGAAAGCCACAGTTGTTCCTTGCACCACTGTCAAAGCTGCAGCATGCTTTGTTTTTGTAAGACACGTCTGCAAGTTGCCTGCCCACCTGAAGTACAAAGTCTCAAATGATTAAAAATGTATTTTTCTTTAAAAGCCAAGGAATCCCATAAATATTTCTGATGTATTATGTTAAGTGGCAGAACAGAATGTAATTAGTGCATAAGCTTAAAGAAAAAACATCCAGATGTTAGAAAAATAGTTTCAACTTAAGTAATTCAGTGATCCTGAGGCAGGGGGAGGATACAGCTACCACAGTGCAGGGCTTTGTTTTATTTATTTTGGTATTCCAGAGACAGAGATAGAGCAAGCAAACACTTTCCAAAAAAGTTACTGTTTTGTTTTATTTTATTATTTTATTTTATTGTAATAAGCCAACTAGAGTTAAATAGAGAGAGGGGCTCTGTGAAGGGCCTCATTTGGCAGAACTCAACCTTACACAACAGAGAGAAACCCACAGTCAAAACTGTAACAGCTTGGAAAAAATTAAGTGTTTTGGGTGGCATATTATGCAGGATAACTAAGACCAGAAATGTTTGCTAAGAGAATGATTTAAGGTGTGAGGTAGGGTGTTTTGGGTTTTTTTTAGTTGTTTTTGACTATTTAAGAGTGAAATGGAGTGTGAAACAGAGGCCCCAGTGGCTGTTGTTGATACTGACTAGGGAGAGGGCCCTGGCACTGCTCAGCTGCACAAGCACAAGCACTGGCCCCGGCTCTGCCTTCCCAGCCTCTGGCAATTAGCAAGGCTGAGGCTTCTGGAGCCAAAACTGCCTCTTGCACACTTCAGCTCAGCAGCACCAAGGGCCCAGCCACTGAGACCATGGAAAATTCCATTTTGTAATTTTGAGCTCTACAAATTCATGGCAGCAAATACCACAATTTACAAACTAAACAGAGGGGTGAAAAAAGTGTCTGTTTTAAAAACCTGCTGTTTACTGGGTCACCATGTAGCTATTTTTGGCCCAAGTCCCACGTGGGGAGTGTCTGTGTGTCTTCAGACATAAGCTCTTGACACACTGCTGTCATTCATACGCTGGAGTAGCCTTCCAGAGTCAGGTGGGTGTAGGACAAACAACCCACCTCACACCAGTCCCTTCAGAGGGCCAGTGTAGTAAGAGGTTCAGGCACCTCCCTTGTCATTTGGGTGCAGCTGGCTGTATTCAGTCAGTGCTGGTGACATGGTTTAGCTGTCACTGCAGGAAACCCAGTGAATGCCTCAGCTAAAACATGCAGGACAGTGGACTTGAGTGTGGCCTAACAGCAATGAACCATAACAGCCAGCTGGTTACGGTAGGCACAGGCTCAGCAGGGCCTGCAGGTGCATTATTCGGGATGCCCAAGAGCCATGAAGTTTCTAAACCTATGCAGTAAAAAAGTTCCCGCTTCCCCTTTACAGCAGTTCTCTTACCATTGTACAATCAGCTTCCAAGGATGTGAGAACATTTAGCTACTTGTGGCCTGGCCCTTGTCCCTGCCTGTTCCTGGGAATGTGCTGAAGTTGGGGGAAGCACGAGTTCCTTGGCAGGAACCAACTCCACATACTCCACAGATCCAGTGTATTGATAGAAGGTATCAGGCACCAGAGAAAGACAGAATGGGAATACTGGTATGAAATCAGGAACAGAAAACATCCTGCCTCCTCAGCACCTTAGGAAAGTAAAGAGAAGTAATCACATCCCCCAGTAAAACGAAACTGAAAAAAAAAAGAAGCAATTTGCCAAATCGATGGACAAGGGCAAATCCCCACTCCCCCCGCACTTGTGTGCCAGTTCAGACCATGAGCAAGGATCTCTCTTTCTCCTGTTGTTTATTTCATTGTTAGTGCCTTTCAGCACTGCTGGTCTACTAGGAAATTCCACAAACAGTAGGAACACAAGTGCAGAGAGGGACGAGGGGAACTGCATCATGAGCTGCTCTCAGGAGAGGTTCTCTCACTGCCGTGTTTCTCTGACGCTCAAGCACCCATGCTAGATCAGAAGCTGATGTACCTGGGTCGCACAGGGCCTTTCACTGTTACTGTCTGTCACCACAGACCCTAGAAAGGGGCAGGTTCCAGTTTTTCCATCAAGGATTTGATCCAGCTTGTTCCATTGATGAGTTTTGTAGTGGCAATGACATACTCTGTGCCTCCATCTTCCATTTGGGACAGAAATCGCAGCGCAGCTATTTCTGCGTATGTCACACCTCCCAGGAAGAACACCAGAGTGACTCGGTTCTCACCATGCTGACCTGTGTATCCAGAGAAATTTAGAGGTTGTTTTAAGTTTTATGTTTATGTCTCCTATCTATCAACTGTCAGTCAAACTCAAAATGACCTAAAACTAAAATAAAGATAGCACCTGAATTAGAGGAGAAACCTGCTGGGTGGAATACCAGACTGGGGCCCAGAAATGCAGACTCTGCTCTCGTACAGGATGTGCTTCTGCCTGCCCAGGATTCATACCAGGAGAGCAGTGCATCACCTGAGTGCTGAGAGTGATGTAAAGTGATGGTACTTATTAAAATCCCAGAGTTTATTTCAGCACTCTGATGAGAAGTTAAGCAAATGTACAACTCCAGTATTTTCAGTGCACGTGGTGCTGTGTGTTGAGTATGAGAATGAAAGTTTTAAAGAGGCCAGAAAGCTCTGTCAAAAATGGGTTTGGTAGATCTAATACTGCAGTGGGACAGGGAGATGAGAGATGCCTGGACTCTGCCAGCCCTGATTTCAGTTTCCCTCATTCTAGCCTACCAGAGATTCATCTCCCTTTAGAAAAACAAGAAAACAAAGCAAAACTTACGTTTTTTCTGAAGGCCAGTAGGTAACTGCTGCCTCTCCTCAAAATGGGGACCTGGCAGCATCTTCAAAACCTCCTCTATGCTCCGCCACCCTGGCCGAGCCAGCAGCTGTGCCAGGCGTACGCTCAGTGGAGCGTAGCCACTGTACACATAGGAGATATCATTGGGGTTCTGCAGGAGAGAGCAGAGCGTGAGCAGCAGGTGAGTGCTACTTCATGCTGCAAAGCAGCACCATAGGGAAAAAACCCAAAACAAACCAAAAACCCCCCAAGGTTTTCCTACTGCATATAATTCTGTATTGTCAGATGTAACATTCACTGCTGAGACACCCATTTACCTGTTCATTGACATCATCCATCCATAAGCGCAGAGTTTTCCTGATCGTTGGGTAGTTATTCCTTCCACTTGTCTGAGGTTTCAGGAGTCCAGCCTTTTCTAAGTTGTTTAAGGTCAATATATGTTCATAGCCATAAGTCTGCAATATAAAGAACTCACCCGTCATACCATGTCAATAATCCAAGACCAGAGTGTTTAAAAACAAACCAAAACAAAACAAAGATGTTTGTTTAAAAAAGTTTTTTGGTTAAGATGTGTCTAGAGTGTATCATCTCATTTAGAGTGTTTAAATCGTAATATTAAAAAGTGTAACGATATAAACCTCTCTGTGACTACGTGTTGTAAAACAGCTCTGTGTAACTACGTGTGTTGTAAAGCAGCTCTGTAACTACGTGTGTTGTAAAGCAGCTCCCGAGTCCCTGCTGTCAGCCCAGACAGCAGCCTCAGTGCTCTGTCTGTACACCCTGGAAGTCAACACTACCCATGTGTAAGATGCATCTGTCTAGAATGTAAAAGTGTTGTAGAGTTAGAGGATTTGATGTGGATTTGCTCAGAAATGTATTGCTCCAAAAGTTACCTGGAGAATCTCTCTTTTGTAATGGTCCAGAACCTTCTGCTTCAGCCCACTGTTGCACACAGATTGTAAGCAAACGAGACGCAGGATCTTGATTAATGGATGTTTTTGAGCTATGCAGTCTTCAATGTAATTGTTAACCTATTTAAAAAAATACATATACTGTTATTTAAAGAGCTGTTAAAGTGCCTAAGAGATGTGGAGAGAAAGATCTAGTTTTGCTCAGTATCTCCAAAACAGCAAGAAAAAAGGTGCAGCTGCTCTCCAGGCAGCTCAGGACCGTCTGTAACACAGTGATCCAGCACTGGTTCCACCCAGCAGCTTTCAAAAGCCTGTCGATTCCACAGTCAGTAACTAGACTTTGTCCAGTGTGCTGAGAGAGTTCTGACTGACAGTCCTGACTTTCACTGACCCCTCACAGTGCCCCGTACAAGTCACAGCACTCCAGCTGCGCACACCTGCGTGACAGGCAACTGTAGGTCATGCACACATCCCCAAGTGCATTCAGCGGTGCACGTCACTTGGAAAACAACTGCAGATGTGCAAGAAGACCCATGTGAGAGCTCACAGCCTTGACACTGGACAGAACAGACATCATCTAGATCAGATGTTTCCTCTCTCAAAAAACCCAAATGGAAAAAAACCCCAGAGAAATACATTGGGATTTTTTTGAAGACATAAGAGTCACTAATTGGCATTATCTACTTACCTTGTCTGTGTCTATTCCAGACATGAACTCTTGCTCCACTGTTAAATTATCAAAGAAATCTTCAGAAGCTTTGAGAAAAGAATGAAAATGAATACAACAGCAACTACTGACACCTTATTTTCTACATTTAACATTTCAGCAGAGATGCAGTGGATGGAGCAAAGCCAATTTTTGCCAAGCTGGATGATGTCCATCAAGCTGTCTTGCATCTTGCTATAGTTAAATTAGTCTGCTAGGCTGTTCAATGAATACTCACTGGTGATGTCTTTGATGAGTTCTGCAATGGAGGTGTGGTTTGCTAGAGAACTCCGTGCTGCTTGCATGTGTGGCAGCTGTGAGACAAACTGCTTAATCTCCCCAACGGTTTTCGCGTGGTGTCTTTCCTAGAGAAACCCGTCACTTATGTTAGGCCTTGTTCAGATTAATTGGTCGTGCATCAGCTGCGTCATTTTATCATGAAGTTTTTTACTTACTCACTGCCAACAGCAGATACTGTTAGAGATATGCAGCCTTTTAGACAAAATACTTTAAATGCTTGTACTAAAGTCACACCATTATTTGTCACAGCATTTGGATCATTAGAAGATGCAGGACATAATACAACAGGATTATTAGACTGTTTTTTTTTCCATTATACCAGTGTTGCCAATCACTTTTCTCCACCTTCAGCCATCACTGTCTGCTCCTTAGTTTCCCTACCAGCAAAACTACCTTTTTCATGGGAAGATGAATTGCTTCACTAGCTGCCAGTGACCATGGAGCTCTAGGCAAACACAGCCAGAGTTGGGGGCTGGGCTGCCAGGGCTGCATCCCTTGCAAACAGAAGCCCACCATTCACTGTACCTGGCTGTAACAATGTCCCAGGCTTTGAGCAACAATCTGATGAGGCACAATGGAGACGTCAGCTCTGTGAGCAGTCCAGAGGGCTGTATTTCATTTGAGCTACTTGCTTTCTGCTGCAACTTGGAATAAAAATCATCATAATTTGACTTGTGTGTGAAGGATTTAAATGGGCAAGTGCAGGCAGGAGAGCCATAACGAAGCCTGCAATTTAAGAAGTCCTCTGCTGCCAATGTGCTGCTGTTTCATTATCACCTATTACCTCTGACAATTTCTTAAGTTGTTTGTTTTTTAATTTTAACAACCAGTATGAACAATCCATCTTTAGCACCTTCAGCACCAGTACTGCAGTAACAGACATTTACTAGGAGATGAGGCTGAGCACACAGTATTTGAGTTAAGGTATCAACCTCATCTTAAATGTGTCAGAAGTGAAGAGGCAAAGAAAAAAATCAAGGAAATAAAATCAGTGTAACAAGTTATCTCGAGAATAATCATGAAGTCTGAAAGCAGAGTTGTGGGATCTCAGTTTCTTTATGAATCATCAACAGGATGTTTTCAAACAAAACCAAACACACCCCACAGCACTCTCCAGCTTTGTCTAAGGTGACACAGGAGCATGAATTTACAGGTCAACTCTCCTCTTTCTCACGTTCCTGTTGTTTTTTACACCAGCCATAACACTCTATGAAGGTACATTCTGGAGTTTTATGTCTTAAAGCCTTTTCTCTGCATCCTCAGTGAATATAAAAGGACCTTTCAGTTAACAGGTAACAACAGCCACAAAGTGGAATTGATCAGGATGCTAAAATCAACCTCTGGCCTCCTGCAGAGGGAAGCAGCACCTGACTGTTCTGCTGACTGAAGAAAGCAATTCCTGTTACGGGAACTACGGGCTCACCCAGCAGAAACGTGGTTTAGGGCAGCTCTGAGAGAAGCTTTTAACAGTGAGGACAGGAAAAGCCCCAGAACAGAGGATCTGCATTACTTCAGGATTCTTAAGAGAAGATTTGACCAACATCTACTCAGAACAGCCGAAGTGGAGCTGATCTCATCCCGAGGCAGAGCAACAGACTGAAGGGGCTTCTGAAAACTACAGGTTTTTTCTCTGGCTGGGTTGCTCCATGGCAACAGCTCGAGCTGCAGACTGTGATTTATCTGACAGCAAGAACACCCAAGTGATGCACAGTTGGATACAGGCCTCACCTCAAAGGCTGCAGAGATGATCTTGGCTTTCTTGCTCAGCACTGAGCCCACAGCATTGAAGTTCTTGTCTCGGATTTCAGCATACAGCTCTTCAGCAGAGTTCAGCTGGAGCTTCTTGGGTTCTGTGGGGAGATCTTTCCCACCCTCACCCTGCTTCTTCAGGGCAAACTTCTCAGGAGGGAGTTTCACATAAGCTACCAAATGCAGAGAAACAGCCCTTGTAAGGACTGGAACTTCACCACCAGAAGTTACCATAAGCAAACTGTGGAAACGTGTCCCCTGAGCTGGAAACAGTTGTGAGCAGCAAAGCGAATATGAACACCCAGATGACTCGGTGTGTAGGTGTTAATTAACACGAGTCTCCCCGTACTCACCCAGGAACAGACACCTACACACACACACACACGTGATCAGAACCCAAGTGCTAGCTACCCTGCTTGCAAAGAGGCCTGGCCGCAGCCTTAGAGCCAGTATTTGCTACATCAGGAGGGATTAAAACCATAAAAGGCTCTCTGGAGTTTTTCTTACAACCTACTGAGGAGCAGAGCGCTCTGAATAGCCTTTCACAAACTGTTCCCCTCAGCCTGGCACAAGGTGAGGCAGCCAGGCTGGAGGGTGAGGGCACACACTGCCAGCTCTGCTCCCACGCCACGTGTTCGTGTCACCGCGTCTGCACCCAGCCAACATCCAACACACGCCCGCTCAATAACCACGCACTGAACTGAGCTCCCCGTCCCCGGCAAAAAGAGAGACAGAGCTGATCCCAACGGGCTCGAGCTTGGGACTGAACCATCCCACACTAAGGCCAGGTGAGCTGCTCCCACATCACAGTCATTCAGTGAAGCAGAAGCCCACCTGCTGCACTGGAGGTGCTCCAGCACACAGAGACCTCCCCTCAGCGGCTGTACTCACTGTTCTGGATGCCGTAGATTTCATCTATCAGCCCTTCGTAGGTCAGCTGCGTAGCCAGCGGCGTCAGCAGATCAACGTTGCGGTCCAGCAGCAAGAGCGTGTCAAAGACGGGAAATATCGAGTTCTGGCTCCCGGGGAACTCGCGCTTCATCCTGATCATCATATTCGCCACGTGCTGAAAATAAGTCACGTTGGTCTGGTTATGGTGCAGGCCACAACACAGGGATTTGACTTCTAGGACCTACAAGGTCATGCAAGTATGGGGGACAGCCCTGTGTCAAGGAAGAGGACAGCACGAGGTACAAACTGGCTGACACATGGGCAGGACAAGACTGAAAAACAAAGAAAAATACAAGTCCCTCTCGGCTGCTCTCTGCAGCTTAGCAGGACAGTGACTGTGGCCAAAGCACTGGGTTCACCTCAGGCTGTTCCCTCATTACAAGAGGTACCAATTGAAGTGTAGGCTGATCAGAGAGAAGAAAGGGAAAGTGAGTTATAGGAAGATGAAAAAGCTAAAGCACAAACAGTAGGTTACACGTTTCCCACTTCATTTGGTCCTTCCGATACCAACAGAGGGGCTGAACGTTAAAACGGCACAGAAAGAGCTGCTGAAAACACGAAAGCAGCGCACCCATGAGCAAAAAGTCTATGAAATGAGATAAATCCTCCTGACAGGGAGACTCGTGGAACAGCAGAGATTGTTCTTTTGGCCAGAGATGACAAAGACCTGATGGCCAGATCCTGAAATTCCAATGTGACAGGAAGGGTCTGTGGCTGGACTCAAACCCCCACAGCTGCATTTGACCAAACACCCCCCAGGGCAGTTCCAAAGAACAAGATGCATTGTTTCAGCAGCAGCGTTTGCCTCACCCGGGCGCACTCGCCTTTCCCAAAGATCTGCGGGATGGTTCCATACAGAGCCTGCAGCGTCATCAGCCCCTTGGCCGCGTGGTACAGACTGGTCTGGTCGCTCTCCAGGTAACATTCCTAAACAACAACAAGGATTCCCGATGGAAGGTGTCGATCCAGCAAGGCACAGCATGGTCCGTGTGAACAGTTCAGACGAGACATAGGCTGGGGAAGAACTGTGGCTATTGGCAAATACGGAACTTATCTGTGCTGTTAGGACACCAAATCATTTGATCAAAGCAGACACCGTGGTATTTCTGAACCCCACACGCTGCTCCCAGTTTGATAGAGTTAAGAGAGCCAGAAAGGGACTGCAGAGAGTCTCTAATTACAATCTGAGAGCACAACACCTCACCACAGCTGCCGACAAGCAGCTGCAAGCCCTGACATGTCCTCTGGGCTACACTTAATAAGGCAGAGACAGCCAAAGAACTCTCAAACCTTTCTGTCCCCCGACACAGCGCTCTGCGAAAACAGGACACACAGCTGGCATGTGACAGCCGCTGACTCTCAGCGCAGCTCAGAGCGCAGCATTAACCACCGTACGCGGCTCAACACAAACTGCTGGCTCTTTGTAACAGCTGTTTGAAGCCTGACAAATGCTCAGTTTGGACAAATGCTCAGTGGAAATAACATCAGCAGTTTAAGCTGGAGGAACTGGGGTGCAACTTGGTGTAGCAGCTTTAGTCAGAAAACACAGAGAGAAGCGCAGGCTCCGCTCAGCGCTCAGGATCGAGGCAGGTTTGCTCTGCAAGGCCTTTCCCTGCTCTGCGGGTCACCAACAAACCCTCGAGAGCCTCTGAATCCAACACAAACACAGAGCGCTTTTCCTCAGAGATGAGCCGAGCGCTTACCTTGAACGCGCTCTCAGACTCCATGGAGAGCAGGTCTCCATCGAAGGGGATCAGGTCCAGGCTGTACTGCTCTCGGTGGATGAAGGACCCCAGCACACCCTGCTCCTTCAGCCACTGCTCGCAGAGCAGGCTGCGGCGCGGCACGAACAGGATGTGGAAGTCCCGCTGGGGAGAGCGGCCTCTGTCCTCCCTGGAAGAGCCAGAGGCAGGAGCAGAGCAAACGGTAACTCAGCCACGCAGGGAGCAGCGCAGACCACGGGGAGGGAACAGGGACACTGCACATGGTTACTGGGACACTGCATGTGGTTACTGGGACACTGCACGTGGTTACTGGGACACTGCACGTGGTTACTGGGACACTGCACGTGGTTACTCTCCGTGTTTCAGTGGTTACTGGGACACTGCACGTGGTTACTGGGACACTGCACGTGGTTACTGGGATGTGCCCCCCACCCACACGCCCACGGCCGCAGATCTGCACCCAGCCAAGGTGATGCGGTTCCCTGCAGCTCTCAAAAGGAGGGTCAATCCCAGCGTGACTCCTGCCAGCTCATTAGAAGGAACATCCACCCCCTTAATGAGGAACAGACCCTCTGCATTGCCGACGGGAAACCCCGCTCAGCCCCAGGGCGTCTCGCACCCCAACACGAGCCCCGAG
>NW_010333127.1:1297-6477 GCF_000700745.2 Antrostomus carolinensis | reverse complement strand
GGGAGGTGTCGGGAGCAGGATGGTGCCTGCAGCGGTGGGAGCGGTCTGGGTGCCAACTGTGGACAAGCCCCATGCAGTGGCATGGTCCTGCTCCCTCCCTGGCACAGGAGCATGGTGGGACGGGGAGCGTGAGGCCAGCAGGACCATGCCTGGTGCATCAGCCCTGGGGTGTGGCCAGAGAGCTTTAGGGGGGGCTGAGACAAGGGAAATGCTTGGTACCCCCCATGACATGGTGGCTGGCCTCTCCGTTGGCATCAGAAGAGCATGAGACACTTGTCTGGTGGTGGCTGCCATTGGGTTGGTTGGCACCACTGTGGTGGCAGAAACTAGAGTGTCAGGTTCTGAGCTGGTGGCCCCAGGAGGATGTAGGCTTTTGATGGCTGGAGCTGGACACAGGCTGAAGGCCTCCTGTAGCACAGCTGGCAATGAGGTGATGATGGAAGCCTTGGGCAGCACAGTTGGTGATGGGGTGGTGATGGAAGCCTCAGGCACCACACTTGGTGATGGGGTGGTGAGCACAGTTGGTGATGGGGTGGTGATGGAAGCCTCAGGCACCACATTTGGTGGTGGGGTGGTGATGGAAGCCTCAGGCACCACACTTGGTGATGGGGTGGTGAGCACAGTTGGTGATGGGGTGGTGATGGAGGCCTTGGGCAGCACAGTTAGTGATGGAGTGGTGATGGAGGCCTTAGATAGCATGGTTGGTGATGGAGCTGTGAAGAAGGCTTCTGTTGTCATGGCTGGCAACATGGCACAGGTGGCTACAGGTGACAGCATGGTTGGCAGTGCCATGATGGGAAAGGCTGCCAACGGAAGTATGGTTGGTGCTGCAGTGGGCAAGGCACCAGGTGACAGCAAGGTTGACATCCCTTGTGATGATGTGGAGCTAAATGACAGAGATGGGGTAAAAGCAGCTGAAAGAGGCAGAGTAGCTGGGCAAATTAAATGAATATCCCTCAGCGATGTCACTGCTTGCCCTGCCAGATGGGGTGGACTCTTGCATGACACTTGGGTGGACAATTTGACCTTCTCACTGTTGCCCAGGATCCATCTGTACAGGTAGCAGAATTTGCAATCACATCTCCATGGGTTCCCACTCAGATACACTGAGCTGAGCTTCTTCAGGGGGTCCAGAAGCCCTTGGGGGACACTCTCCAGCTGGTTCTTCCAAAGGTTGAGGGTTTTCAGATTTGGAAGAGAAGCAAAGACCTCATCATCCAGAGCAGAGAGCTGATTTGTGTCCACCTGAAGGTCTGAGAGCTTGCTGAGCCCAGTGAAAGCTCCTCTTGGTAGGGCTGCTAGCTGGTTGTGGGACAAGATGAGTTTGCCAAGAGATGTAAGGTTGACAAAGATGCCATGTGGAAGTGTGACCAAACTGTTCCTGCCCAGGTCCAGCTCCTGCAGGTGTGGCATGGTGTCAAAAAGGCAGCAGGGGAGCTCCATAATGTGGTTTGAACCCAGAGTCAGCAGCTTCAGTTTGTTTAAACCAAAAAAGCCCTGAGGTGGGAGAACCCCAATGAGGTTGTTGTCCAAGAAGAGTTTCTCCAGGTGAGACAGGCTCCTCAGGAGCACGGGTGGCAGTGCCCTGAGCCTGTTCCTTTGCAGGCTGAGCTCCAGCAGCTCCAGCTGACTGTCTAACAGCCCCTCCGGGAGGTCCTGCAACTCATTCTCATACAGCCGGAGGACTTGCAGCCGGGGGAGTTTGCTAAAGGCATCCCCATGAAGAGCTGTGATCCTGTTTCTAGCCAGGTCCAAAAACGTTAGGTTGATGAGAGAATCAAAAACGCCTTCTGGAAGAGAAGGGATTGCATTGATGTGCAGAGAGAGCTCTCCTAAATTTTCCAGCCCATCAAACAGGCCTTTGGGGATATATCTGAGGTGGCTGTCTCTCAGCTCCAGCCTCTGCAAGCTTGGGAGGTTTTGGAAAGTGCCCACAGCTAGTTCTTCTAACATTGCACCAGATATCTCCAAGTCCCTCAGCTTCTCCAAACTATCAAAGGCTCCAGGTTCAACTGTCTTGATCTTGTTGCCAATAAACAAAATCTTGGTCAGGTTGGGCATGTACCTGAAGGCACCTTTCCTTATAGCAGTGATGTTGGTTTGCATGAAGATCATCTCAGAAATGAAGGGCTTTGCAATCTTTGGGATCTCTTTGACATCATTTTTTGTCCCTCTGTAGACCTCCTGGTAGTCTTTGGGCATTTCATACGGATCTTCACCCAGGATTTGATGTTGGCATTTATGGGGCTGGAAGGAGAGGAAGAAAAGGAAAAGGAAATGCTGGTACATTGTCCTGGAAAAAGAAAAAAAAAAAAAAGGTTTAAAAAATCTGTTATGAAAACAAAACAAAACAAAATCTCTGTCCAAAAGCTCATGAACCATGGTGCCACGCTGTCATTCAGCTCTCGGGACTCCTCAGTTCACATATCATAACTCATTTTGAGAGAAAGAGAGAGATTGTACAAGCCAACGTACGCTGCATTTACAAGAGTTCATTGAGGGATGGAGAGGAAGGGAGAGTGAGCCAGCTCGTGGCTTGGCACTGGGAGATGCTCCAGGAGGGGCAGGGCTGGACAGTCTGTTCTCTGACCATTCTTCTCCTACACTGGGCCTGTAGGCTCGTATCTGTCTGGGTGAAGAAGACAAAGTGGTGCTGCGCATTAGTGCTGCCCCAGTGGGCCCAGTTACTCAGCAGGGCAATAGCACATTCATGCAACAACAGGAGCAATCAGCCCTGCACTTGCTCATGAGGGACCAGAAAGGGTTCCAGGAGCCAGCCAAGACCAGATAACCTTGTTTACTCAGAATTTCCACACTGTACTGGATGCACTTGCTATTTCATTGGTGCTTCTCTCAGCTCAGGGGGGTCATTTAAAACATGGCTTATAAGCATCTCCTTTTCAGGATTCTTTCTAATACTATCATATTTTGGCCTTGGTTATGCAGCTCTATCAGACAGAAATGGTTAACTTGTGAGCAGCAACCAAGCTTTAGAGCAAGGCTCATTAAAAAACTACGAAAAGTCCACAGATTAACTCTTTAATACCTAACATGGAGGGCTCTGACCTGCAGTTAGGAAGTGAAGTCACTGATGGACACCCACCAGTAGCTACGTAAAGCCCACCACTTCCATCGAGGCATTTGCAAACACTCAGCTAAAACAGCTGGAGTTTAATGTCTGTGAGGATCGTACTGGGACTGTAGTTTCCAGCTTGTGATTCACAGCCCTGGGTGGGAGCAGGGGAAGGGCTGTGGCTTCCTTCCTGGGTGTCCATCAAGGCTGACCATGCAAAAAAACATAGGCTGGGAGGGTAAATTTGCTATAAAAAGTTATTTGTTTTGTTTTGGTTTGGGGGTTTTTTTGAAAAATGTTGAGAGGTCAGCAAATACAGAAGCCTGAAAGTTACTGAGTTTGAAGAGGAACTGATGGGAGGTGAGGTATGTGCCAGCTGCCCCGCGAGGTTCCCCAGGACAGAAGCTGCTGCTGATCCCTGTCCATCCTCTCCCCAGGGAAACTTGGGTGCAGGAGCCAGGGGTATGACTGCACAAGTACCTGCTTCACTGCAGCTGCAGGGGCAGCACAATGGGTTAAATCTGCAGATGGGAATGGCTGGACTGGGTGCACGGGGATGAAAATAAACAGTTTTGAACTGCAAAGCTCTTTTAAAACCTCCCTTTCCCCATCTGGCTGCAGTGGACCTCAGTGTGGTCCCTTGCTTGTCCCACCCTCCAGCAGCACAGGGACACAGAGGAACAGACCCAGCACATGGTGCTGCAGCTTCTCCTGCTCCTTGCTACAAGGAAATGACCAACAGCCCCAAGAGCCGCCCCTCCCGGCACATTTTAAAGAGCAAAAAAAGCATTTTGCATCACTTACTTGGCCAAGCGCTTGCCAATAAGTCCAGCTGCTGGAATGAGCTGTGCCGTGCGAGGAGCGAGGCCACGGGGCGAGGGTCCCATCACCTGGCCAGCTCTTTATCCACGGGCCAGGCTCAGGGCTTGGTTTCGCGTGAGGTCAGGGCACAGGTCTGCACGGGGAGATAAAGGACGGCCAGGGAGCAGGCAGCCGAGCTGTGCCCCCGCTGTGGGAGGCCATTGCAGAAACCCCTCGGGGAGGACGCAGGCACGTACTCCCCAGGCATTATCTGCTGGCACCACTCAACTAGTCACATCCAGGGAAACCTGAAGACCTCCAGGCCAGCCTGTCTCTGCAGTCCTGTACCTCCACCAGCTTCACAGGCACCACCTCCAACAACACAACAGAAAGGAGTGTTACTATTTAAAGCTTTTCCTATTAAAAACATCCAGCTGTTTCCTTCCTCAGGAATTGGCTTATGTAGCTAAAGGTGCTACTCTGAGGCCATTTGTTTAAGCTTATAACAAGGATAATGTCCGTGGCTGGACAGATACACTGACACCCAGGCTCTGGGCTCAGCCCCACACCTCCACACCCCACACCTCCACACCTCGCTGGCTGTAGGGCTGGGGCTGAGCATTGTGCTCCCCTTCACCCTAGCAGAAGCCAAAGACCCTCCTGTGGTGACACCCTGGGCTCCTGGCTGGTGCAGGGCACACTGTGGGAAGAAACACTCTATTTGATGCAAAGACTTAAAATGGCAAAGCATCCATTACTTCTCAATGGATAATTGCACTAATTGCATTTAAATATTTCTTCTTCAGTTTTCACCTGCTCTTATTAAGGCTCAGCTTGTGCTTGCTGGGCTTCCTTACACCTTTCCTGGCAAATTTAAAATCACTCAAACTACTGCACATTTCCAACAGCCTTACCTCTTTCCAACATCAATGCTGTATGTGTCCAGGTCCCTGCTCGGTGCCAGGCTGCTCCAGAGGCTGCAGGGAGGCAGAAGCCAGGGTGCACAAGGGGACAGAGCTCAGAGCAGGGTGACACCAAGATTCCCAGGCTGCAGTGTGGCAGCTGTGTCAGGGTTTGGAGAACTGCAGCCAGCCACAGCATCCCTGGTCCAGGCTTGGAGGTGCCACACCGCCATCACCTGGGAGACGGCTGTGACACGGTGGCAGTCCCCTGTGGAAGAGGTGGCAGGGGGGCTGTGCAGGACCGTGTCTGGGGGTGCAGCATTGCCTACCTGCCACCCAGGAGCACGGGGCCGGCTGTCCAGAGCATGACTGGGATCGCAGCCCACTGCCAGGGCAGGTTAGGC
>NW_010333127.1:0-1168 GCF_000700745.2 Antrostomus carolinensis | reverse complement strand
GCCAGGAGGGCTCAGGGGAGGATGGCCAGGCGCACACAGGGCTCTACGTGGTCCAGGAGAGCCCATGTCCCTGTGACTGCAAGATCAGGCTACACCACCACACTGCACTGCAGCCCCCAGCCTTGGCATCCCCCAGGAGAGGTGTCTGCTGGCCGGCAGCTCACTGCAGCCTGTTGGGTGTGTGCACCCTGGGAGAGACACACACACACACACACGCACCCACCTCACCTGCCATCCCCTGGGTGGGCAGTGCTGCTGGGACTGTGTACCCCATCTCCATGGGTCCCCAAACCTCTCTGGGTCAGACTGTGGGGCTGCAGGCCAAGCTCTGTCAGGGTGGGTGTGGGACCTGCCAGTGCACAGCCCTGGGCTGGAGCCCACCCTGCAGCCAGGCAGCCCATGCCCCTCGCTGGGCAATCGGCAGCTCTTGCCCACTTGTCCCCCTTGAACACCCCACACCAAACCTGTGCCCTGGGGGGGTAGTGCCAGGCTGCAGCTGGAGGCAGGAGGTGGGGCTGGAGAGCTGAGATGGGCTCGCCAGAGAGCAGCACCCACTCACCGCCAGGCACCTGCACCCATGGGACACCAAGCACAGCCCCAGCCAAGTCTCCATCGGATCACAGTGAACTTCACTGCTTCCCCCAAATACGCAGGCAGAGGTGGGGGAACAGAGTGTTTCTTCTCTTCACCATGGGAACTGGTTGCACAGAAATAATATACATATTTTAATTATATTTGAAATACACAAGAAATGCATGGCTGGGAGAATAAATACCACCAGGCCAAGCTCTTGCAGGGAGCTTGGTGACAGCTGGAGACCATGGTAGGGGTAGTGGAGTCAGATGAACCAGCTTTCCTCGGGCTGGTTCAGAGGTTGCCAATGCAAGGGCAGAGCAGAAGCAGGCGCCTGCTCTAGGGTGCAGCAGGGAGACTGGGTGACGTGGCTTCATCCCCGCTCTGTGCCGTGACGAGGACGCTGACCTGCAGCGTACCACAGTGGGAGCGCAGCACCCAGGCACCCTGGTACACCGGCTCCAGCCCTGCTGCCTGCCCAGGAGGAGGAGGAGGGAGGCGAAGGCTGAGCTGCTGGCAGCTCCTGGTGTCGCAGGCCATGCTTATGGTGCCCTCGGGGTTGCTGTAGGTGCATTGCCCTGGAGCATCCTCCCCC
>NW_010333126.1:32263-47860 GCF_000700745.2 Antrostomus carolinensis | reverse complement strand
TCTATCCTAGCAAAACCAGGACAGACATATTAAGGGACTCCGCATAGAAAATAGTATTATACAGGGAGAGATGTGCATGCCTCTCTAAGCAGCATCCATTTGGAAGGGAAGTAGCCATCATCCAGCAATGTCTAACCTCTCCTGGGCTTAAAACCTGCAAGCAGGTATTTTCAGTTCTGCAGACAGCCTCAGAGGGGGTGATTTAAACTGAGAATCTCCACTCAGGAATGTTGCTCTGGCAGAAATTAATGCTCATTGTTTAATAAAAAAAAAGAAAAAAAAAAGAAGAATTGAATTTGTATTCTCTCCATTTATCCCTGTTATACAGCTGGACAAGAGATGAGAGAGCAAGTAAGAAATGAAGGCTTTTATACTGTTTCTTGATTCCAGTGCATCCAGAAATGTGATGTTACAATGTTACATACCACTTACCTATATTTATATTAAGATATCACCTACCTGAAAATCCAGTTGCGGTCTGGTGACATCCTAGAGCCAGATGATCTTATATTCAGAAGAGCTCCTGAAAACTACTAATACATCTGTGGCAATGATTCATTTTTCACTGAGGCAGTGACATCCTAATCTATGGACCAGATGGAGTGGGGCCTTGGGCAATTGTAATCAAAGAGCAACAGCCACAGTTTGAAGAAGAGAGAGATTCCCAGTTGGTTTCCTATTAAATGCTTCTATTTTCATTTTCTTTTGACTCTATTGTGTGCATCGCCATGGCCCACTGAACACATCTGGCTGACATCTTAGATCGCATACCCAGCACATTACTGTGTTTGCTCAAAGTTTCACTTCTTCCAAAGTCAGTGGCAGTGCTCTGTGACAACAAGTTGTTTTATCCTTGTCCTTAGGTAGAGTTGGGGCAACAGCAGAATCAGTTGCAGGCAAAGGCGGGCTGAGAAAATCCATCAGTGTAATGACGAACCACTCCCATTCCTCTTCACCAGCAAAATATCTTTGCTTCTGTAGAGGCTAGAAGATTAATTTGTCTTGGATTCTGGAGCACAAAATATGGCCACTTAGCAAAAGTATAATCCTGCTGAGTTACCATAAATTGGTCTGGTTCAGTCCCTGCCAAAAGATACATCCCACATCTAATGCTGACAATGACCTTTGCTTATGAATTGTTACCGGCCATTTCATCAGCCTGTGAAATAAAGTTCTTAATGTTTTCAGGTGTTAGTGAATGCATAACTGTACTTTGATTTTTTTTAATTAGTTAAATTAGAATAAAAGCTGGTATTCTGCTTTTTTTATTTTTTGTCTCCCAGCTTTCAACTATTTCAAAGGTCATATTTTTACTCCTCCCTTGAGAAAAAAAGTTGATGGACTTGCAGATCCTGCTGTATATTCTGTTTCCTTAGGTTTTGGAGGACATTTGAGAGTTCTTCCAAACAAGTTTTCTGTATAAACTCTGTAGCATTTTCAGCAAATATATTTCAACAAGTTCTGTGGCTAGTTTGGTTTTTGTATGGTTTTACATTGCATTTATAGTTTGTTTTTTGTACAGTTTTACATTGCATTTATCTTCCAGAGACTTACTAGGTCATATGGTTTTAAAAATTGTTGTTGTTACTCTCTGGATATTAATTGACATGCTAATTATGACATGGACATTGCTTTTGAACTCCATGTAGTTTCTTTCATTGCATACAGTGTATTTTCTTTTAATTTCTATCACATTGTGAGCTGGTGTCGATTCAAAGGCTGGCTTTGCTTTTTGTGCCGTTCAGACATTCTTTTCAGTTAATATGGAGCTTTAAGGATCTATTTTAAGATGATTCTCAGGGCAATGTAAGACTCTGGGACTTGACTAGGCTAGATTAGAACAGCCTTGTATTTTACATTAACTTAAAGCAGTTTGAGCCCCAGTTACTAGCTGCTACTTGTTAGCAGTACTCTCCAAATGCACCGGCGTTACTGACTGCTTATATGACATCTTTGCTTGCTTTATTTTCTTGCTTTCCCTTTGTAAGAACAGATGGGAAAAGTAATTTAAGTACTGAATACCATAAGGTACCTGAAGTAAAGTAAATTAAGGAAATACTATGAGTGAAAGAATGAAGTGGTCAAACTGCTAACAGGAGATTTACAATTAAGAATTAACAGAGAAGATGATAAGCTTTGCCAAGAGACAGAAACCACTTGGTCCAGAGTGAATCTTGCAGAGAATGGCCAGGACTCTGCAATTACGGATGTGTGGAGAATCACAAGTTGTGGAAAAGAGGAGACTCGAGATGTCGAACATGTAAAACAGTTTATGGATTTATGCACCCTGCAGCAGGTAACGTAAGCTGGGTTCATGTCCACTATGTGACGAAAGATGCAAGGAGTACAAGGTATTACATCGCTTTACAGAAACGTGAATACCAACAGAAGGAATGTTCAGGATGGGTGAAAAACATAAGGGCAGTGCCACTTGCTTAGATGAAAATGATATAGCAAAAATGCACAACGCAGCAGCCAAAGATGAAATGGTCCGACTGGAAGTAAATAGGACATTTATTTTTTAACTGTTATACAGAAGCAAATGTGTTGCCAGAAATACTTGTAGAAGACATTCGTAGGAGGGTCACACATAGCAGAAAGTAAATAGTGGAAACAGAATGGGCAGTGATAAGCTTATTGAGCACAAAGAAGTGAACAAAACTGGGAAATATATTGGAAAAGGCATATTTTGTAATGCTGACCCAGGAAAGATTTCAACTGAATAAGGAGCAGACCTGGAAGCATCTCCTTCCCTCACCCTCATGCTGCCACCCCCTCCCTGCAATTCTTGTACTTAAGAAAGACACCCTTAAATCAGAGGCAAGGAAGGGATGATAGTAAGATCATTGGATGCAGGATGATGGAACACGTACCGTTTGAATGTTTGAATAATGTTTGAATAAATGATAACAACATAAAAAGTCAAATGAGTATATCATGAGTGAGATGAAAGAGGAGGGTTTGTCCACACAGGTGAGGCAAATATGTAAAGATTCATTGGGAAGGTTGGTAACATAGAGACATTTGCCCATAATCTGACTGCTAGCAGCAACCACCTGGAGCACTGCTGTGTGGTGATGTCTAGTGGATGTGCAATGTCAATATTAATACAGAGTCTGAGAAATTGAAGGGTTTGATTAAGAGGGCTCTATTCCAATGGTTCACAGCACAAGAGTTATGTGTTTATTTCTCCAAGGACACTATTAGTGGTGCTGCAAAGCTATGCTCAAAGCTGCAAAACAATGACTTCTGTGCCACAAATACCAATGAAACATAATGTCAGCATGTTCTAGTAAATAAAGAGATTTTGGCTTTAATTCACAGAAAACAGTATTTGCTGACATTGGCCATGTCATACTCACTGAGATGGTCAGTTCCTCCTGGGAATTAGTTTGCAGTTAAATGCAGAGCTGGGAGGCATTTTGGGGGCCCAGTCCCACTCCCAGCTACCTGCCTACAAATGCAGTAGGTATGGCTTAGACTTGTATTTTGTGTGTGATGATCTGACTTAGAAAAACAACTGACCAAATATCTCTGCCTACTTTGGACAAAAGATAATCTGTCATTGCCAGAGATATAGCTGAGGGTGAGACCATGGAGAAAATAGATAACATTATTAGCAGAATTACTCTTTAAGATTATGTAGAAACTCTCATTAGTTAGGATCAAAATAGATCTGTGAAGGTCCTTCAGGGACTGAAAAACGTAAGCAAAGAGCCAGGAAAATATTCCACAGACCTTTAGAGGCACTGAGGAAGTTGGTAAAACTCACCATATATACTGAATATAGAAGGTTCATTGGGATGACAGAGGGCAAGCTGAAGAGCTATATATCTGAGCAGCTGTGTATTTGCCAGAGACTGTCACCTCCAGCACACAGGTAGTTATGTGATCATCTCCAAATCCAAGAAAGGAAGGAGGAAGCGGGCAAAGGGTCTGTTTTGTCCAGGAGAGGTGTGCAGCTGCAGATTCATGGCTAGACTACTGCTTTGTCCCAAGCCAGCGTTACAGATCCAAGCAGCAGCAGCAGATTCCTTGCACTAATGCTGATCCTGAAATGTCGCTGAGCATCAATATAGAAGAGAAGACATGGTCTTAAGACTGCAGCTTTGATAGACAAGCATCCCTGTCATCGCTGTGCTGTCAGGCTTTTGTCGCTGTTGTACACAGGTGACAAGCTGGACAAGACATAAGGCAGAGCTCTTGAAAGCCAGGCACAGCTTGATCGCTTGCACTTGTCAAAACCTCAAAGTTCATGATCCAATGTATTTACAGGAGTCATGCTCCCATAAATATGTTGAATCATTTCAGGTATGGGTGCTGAGTCCCATCTCTGCCACCGCATCCTGGGCTGTGGGGAACCACAGCTGCTTGCTCTCTCACATCCTGGGCAAGGCTTTGTCCCACAGCCTCACAAGTGGATGGGGGAGCCTGGACCCAGCATCAGTCACCAGGTATTTCACCATAATGAAATGTGGATCCTGGTAATTTGGGAATAATTGTATGTTAGGTTAACAGCCATTGAGATCTTCCCTCACCAAGTTTATCTACTCCATGACATAGTTACTGAGTCTTAAACAGAAATCACCCTCAAGGTATCATCTAATTATCTTCTCATCATTCTGCAAAACGGTTTCGTATTACCAATAATCTTATTACTGCAACTGCAACATTTGTTAAGTAAACAGAGGACAATAAAAATGCATACAATAACAGCAATCAAATTGTTTGAATCTCACAGTGAGTGATGGATAATTCTGGAGCAGATTGTTCCCATACATTTTTGCCCATTATTTTCTGAGAAATGTTTAAATAGCTCAAGAAAATCCTATTTCAATTACAGGGTTCTTTTCTAGAGTCTGACCATTTTATGTCATCTGGTTACCACAAAATGGCATAGTTAGGACCAGAAGTGGCTGCGGAGCCCTCCCTTCGTGAGCGGGGAGACCTTCCAGCAGAGACAACATTGCTGGATTCCCATGGCAAATACCAGTCCCTGCACAGGCCAGCACAGGGGGCTGCTGGAAACATGGTGAAGCTGAACTCTGTGACAGTGATCCCGCATCTCTTGGGTACATCAGATGCTTCCAGGTGACTTACTGGGTGGTCTCACATGGGACTAGGAAGCCATCACTTTCTTCTTGACATGTAGCGGCTCCTGATGTTGCACTGAGTGAAGCAAAACCACAGAGGAGTTCTGAGCCATCCATAGTTAAGAGATTTGGGGCCTGATCCTCAGCTCATGGGAGTAAATGGAAATGCATTCATGAAGAGCAGTCGGATAGATTTTCAAGCTGTTGTTGCCTATCAGCTGTGCCAGGTTATATTTAGCTCTGTTACACCTGCACTGAGACACTTGAACATGTATCAAAACAATTATCATCTCTAGCTTTGATCTGTACTGTCTAGTCCAACAACAGATCATCATTTGTCTCACTGGTAAAATAATTGCTGACAAATGTAAGGGGTTTTTTTCAGCTGCAAATGCATGAAAATATATTTGGAACATTTTATGGGTACATTGCACACCTGATGGAAGCATTTATGACTGCTTCCTCTCTGGGTATATCAAAAATATCCTCATCCAACTTCCCTATTTTTATCAACTCTGCTCTTATACTTAATGTTCATCTGGCCTGGAAAATTCTTTTCTGAGTATCACAGATGAATTTATGATCTCTTTGGTATGCTCGGCCAAATGGCTAAAAACCAAATCCACTCCCTGAAGTCCAGTCGGTCCCATTAAATCAATGAGGGGATGGTATGTTGTGTGTCTGTGTGTATATGCAAATTACCACATGAGAGACAGCCAAGGCAGAGAGAGGTGCCTGGATTTAGTTTGGACTTGGGAGAGGTTACTGGTCATTGCCTTTTTGTGCTGTCTCTGCTCCTTTCTACTTTGTATTCCTCCAAGTAATTGAAATCCTTTTTTGTTTC
Source organism: Antrostomus carolinensis (assembly GCF_000700745.2). Taxonomy (NCBI): domain Eukaryota; kingdom Metazoa; phylum Chordata; class Aves; order Caprimulgiformes; family Caprimulgidae; genus Antrostomus; species Antrostomus carolinensis. The sequence continues at coordinate 41,923 of NW_010333126.1, read as the reverse complement.
AATATGCAAGTTTGCATTTACCTCAATAATTCTATGTTACTACCGCAAATATAATAGAAATGTAGTTGCTCAGTTACAATTTTCAGTAAAGTGGGCAAAGGGATAACAAATAAGGGGTTTTAAAAATACAGAATTCTCCTGGATCCATAAAGAAAGAATAAAGTAGGACGTTGGAGGATAATAACCCACCCCTGCTGGTATAACTGCCTGTAAATCTCTTGTCCTTTTCCTATTCATGTTGCGTGACCCTCCTGTCAGGGCTACGCTTGGCTGTGAGTATGTTCCTGTGGAGAAACACATCGCAGATGATGTATGCAGCCAGTTTTAGGAGAAACGAGGGGGGGTCCTAGGCCACAGGGACTCCCACAACGTGTTTGTTTGCAAGCCTTTAGTACATGAGGAACAACAAGAGGTTGAAGCTTTCTCCTTTGCCCCTCTCCCCCATAACTCACATCCTGCGTTGCACACTGCCAGCATTTGTTGTGTTGCAATGCTGTTTGGGCTCAGTCAGGAGATGCAAAAATGCAATCAGGTTTTAAAAAAAGCAACAAATGCTAAGCCCCTGGTTTAGCATTTGCTACGTGGCTAGGAGTGATCCGTCAGCCCAGTGCTCTGCCTGGCTGCAGGTCCCACTCAGGACCACATTTCATCCTCCTCCTGCCTGATGTCAGGGTACCCTTACGCTGTCTGGAACTGCTGAGGAGAAGAGATGTTTCTTTTTCTGAGAGAGGAGTTTCTGATCTCCAACACCCTCACACTGCTTGGGGAGCTCCCCAGAAAGCAGAATTTGTAGGAGATCCCTTTCGAGCCAACCCTCCTCAGGGCTGCAGGGGGAAGCAGGGACAGAGCGGTACCTTTCGTGCCCTCAGTGTGGTTTGCAAATTTGGAAATTAACTGTATTAACTGAGAAACTGGAAGTCGGTAATGTGGTTCCTCCTAGCCATTCTCTTGGTGGGATGGAAGCTCAGTAACAGACCTAGGGATTAGGGTTTGCCCTCAACCTCCTCTGATCTCTGCAAGCAAAAGACGAGTGTTTTCTGAGCTAACGGGAGTGAATGTGACAGCAAAGGAGAAATGAGAGAGGAAGGAGAACGAAGGGCTCCGCACAGAGGTGACACCCTTGAGGGCAGAGCTGGCTAGCTGAGACCTTGGCCTGTTTGCAGCAGCGTGCCCTATGTGTGACTGGATGCAGGCAGCAGCGAGGCAGTAAAGGGCTTTTTTTTATTTAAGGTGCTGACACTTCAGGAGAAAATGAGAAAAAGAGAGGTGCTAAAAGAAAAATACATTGCTTTTCATTCTTCTGTCCTCTCCTTTCTTCCTTAAATTTTACTGGATGAACTCGCTCAATTTAAGTACTTGTCAGCAAAGGTCTGACAGGACAATCAAGGGCCATCCACAGTGCTGGCCAGGAAAACTGCCCGGAGGCCATGCACTGGCAGCCACCTTGGCACTGCTCGGGGGTACAGCACTGCTCCCCTCCTCGGCACTGCCCGGGGGTACAGCACTGCTCCCCTCCTCGGCACTGCCCGGGGGTACAGCACTGCTCCCCTCCTCGGCACTGCCCGCGGGTACAGCACTGCTCCCCTCCTCGGCACTGCCCGGGGGTACAGCACTGCTCCCCTCCTCGGCACTGCCCGGGGGTACAGCACTGCTCCCCTCCTCGGCACTGCCCGGGGGTACAGCACTGCTCCCCTCCTCGGCACTGCCCGGGGGTACAGCACTGCTCCCCTCCTCGGCACTGCCCGGGGGTACAGCACTGCTCCCCACTGCGCTGGCCAGGAAAACTGCCCGGAGGCCATGCACTGCCAGCCACCTTGGCACTGCCCGGGGGTACAGCACTGCTCCCCTCCTCTGCACTGCCCGGGGGTACAGCACTGCTCCCCTCCTCGGCACTGCCCGGGGGTACAGCACTGCTCCCCTCCTCGGCACTGCCCGGGGGTACAGCACTGCTCCCCTCCTTGGCACTGCCCCCGGAGCACTGCTCCCCTCCACCTTCTCCCCCTCCCTACGTGTGCCAGGCAGTGAACCTGGCGCCTGACCTCCTGCACCCCTGTTATCAAGCCCTGAGAGCCCCCAGGCCACAGGAGCACACTCTGTGCTCAAGAAAGGATGAGCATGTTACTATTAAATGTGTGACTTAGATCTAGCTCTGTAGAGAAGTCACAAGGCTGGTGAAAATTAATTTGCTGTTACTGGCAAAATGGTGAAAAGGCGGCTCTGGGGCTGTTCCATACAGACTGGGACTGTGCCACCTGACAACATTTATAGCAGCACTACCTTAGTAGCCTTCACCACACACTCTTGCAGATGTTAGCCTCCATCCCTACTTGTTGATGGGCAAAGCAAGGCAGGCAGGTGGGTTGCAGGGTTTCCTGCAGGGCCCTTCAGGATGGTGCCATTACAGCTAGAGGAGGGAGGAAAGCCTGGCTGACTGCCCATCCTGACACCACTTCCCTCAGGGCTTCTTGTCTCTGCAGATATGTTTCAACTTGCCAGGTTTAGCTTGGGAGCATTCAGATCCTGCCTCAGACAACATGGATCTCCACTCCAACCATGAATGCTTCCATATCATCCTCCCTCGTGGGTGCCTCTTTAGGGCTCGGGCCCAGAGCAAACATCTCAACAACCACAAAGCCTCCCAGCTGAAAGGAAGAGATGATATGATGCACCTTTGGCAGGAACTGCAGTGACAGCTGTGATGGTGTTGCCCAGGACACAGAGCTGCTGCTGCCACCTGTGTCCACTGATTTGGCTGGGCCTCCCGGGAAACTGTGCCTCTTCATGGAAAAAGCTGAACTCAGAACATAATATTTTTAACCTGGTTTCCTAAGGAAACGAAGATTCTGTCACTTCATGTCTGCCCATCTGTTCCCATCAACCTTTGAATCTGCTGGCTACTTGCAAACGAGTTTGATGGAGCATTAGAAGCCTCAAAAATATTTAGATTAAGTGTAAAAACTGGTAGCTGGGGAGAGACAAGGAGTACAAGGTAATGCATGAATCTCCATCTGACAGAAAAGAAGGAAGGGAGGACTCAGCAGTGACTCGTTCTGTTTGGAAGCTGCTTACAAACCTCAGCACATGGTATTTCTTGCTGCAAATATGGTGGGTAGAGAACTCCCAAAGGGAATGATGCTACATTAAATGAAGCAGAAACTGCAGCCTGTCAGAGACACCCCAGATGTGAAACTGAAAAGTCGAGGCTTTGTCCAATTCACAGAGCAACTTGTTTCACCCTGTCTCCTTTTCTCTGCGAAGTTTGCAGGAAGTTTGTAAGAAAACACAATGGAAAAGAAGGAAATCTGCCTTGCTGTGAAGAAGGATATTGTTTTGTTTCATGTTTTACCTACCAGCTGAGGGTGTGTGTGGGTATGTGTGTTTACATGCATGTGTGCACTCACTTTAGTTTGCCATCTGAAGGCACTACAGTGCTAAGCGGCTTTCTGTGCGCAGTGGTTTCAAACATAGATGGCCAACTCCAGGTGCTGACTGTGGCTGTGAAGGCTTTGCCTCTGTGTTTTATTCCTTTCTCTCACCCTTTGGCTGCCTCTGCTTTTCCAAATTGCGTGCTCCTTACGGCAGGGTTTATTTCTCCCTTTATGTTCCTGGCATGCATTCTGAGCATTGCTGTGAACGCTCAGTGAAAGCCAAAGCAAGACCTCTGGTGCCCCCCAGGTTCTCCGGTTTAATACCTCCCCTAATACTTATTACCACCTCTGACTGAAAGGGTTGTTTCCAGGGGGATGAGTTGGGGGAGATGGTGGCCCAAAGTGTGGACTGTGATCTCTCTCCAACTGTATCTGCTGGCAGTATAACTCTCAGGCTCCTGGGCAGGCCCTTGGGCCACTGGCTCATTTCCTGGTAAAGAGCTGAGCTCTGTCAGAGGGCTTTGCTATCACAGCCAACGCAGGTTTCACTCTGAGCAGCTAGCTCCAGGTGAGGTCCTGGCTGCTGATGACAGCCACTTTGAATTTCAGATCTGAGAAGACCAAAGGGTTATCTGAGGATGGGAAAAAATAGCAGAGAATTAAGCACTCAAGGGGAAAGTGAAAAGTAAAAGTCTTACAAAGAGAGTGGTCAATGGTCAACCTTTGCAAGTCAACCGCAGATGCAGGGTAGCAGAGAGAGGGTGGCTGAGGCATGTTGGGGACCCTGGGGCAGTGTGGTGAGCCGTGGGGTCCTCACTGGGGATGGGCTGACTGCTTTGTTTGGCGGGGGTTAGCAGGCTGATAAATTCATAACTGAGCTGGCGTAGTTCTTCCATTTCTCTCTGATGCAAATAAACAAGACCACACTCCCCCTGAGCAAGGAAGGAGTGAAAATTTTAGTAAATGTAGCTTGTTAGGTGGTCTGGCTTTGGTCTCTGCAGGAAAAGAGCTCAGCCGTGACTCTGTAGAGGGCCCCTGGGGAAGAGCCCAATAATGTAATGGAATAATGAGTGTTGAGCTATGAAAGCATTTCATTACCAGCATCCTCACCCCATGCAGCCCCAGTCTGCTGCAGTTACCATGTGCTTCTGACAAGAAAGGTCACTGTGAGATTATCCTGCCTCTGAAACAGAGCAGTTGCATTTCAGTGAGAGGGTCCTTGCTCCTGTGTGGGCACAAAGCACCAGCAGATACCCCAAAGCAAAGGGAAGCTGTGCTTTGGGGTGCTGCTCAGGGGCAGAGCAGGGGATTTCACTGATCTGAAGAACTGGAATTGTTGCCATCATCCCTCCATTTGACCTGCTGAGGCCTCACTGTGTTGCAGAGGAAGCCGAGGGGTAGATTTCTCTCTCCTAAACCTAATTCTCAAAATATTCCTTCCTAAGTCAGTAGTTACTTCCCTTCACAAACAGGTGGAGTCTTGAATATAGGGAGGTATCTTTGAAGGTGATAGCACTATTTTGAAGCAGGGATTGGACCATGAGAGATGAGTGCTCCTGCTATGCGTTCCAAACTGCCAGCTGCCGAGGGCAGGTGCCCAGCGTGGTGGGGAGGCAGAGTCTGTGTGAAGCAGCCTCAGCCCTTGCCTTCCCAACTCAGACAGCCTCAGAAGGGCACAGCAAGCCCCTGCTCTGCCATGGGCAGCTTGTGTGATGTCATTTAAATCCCTCTGTTCTCCATGTCCTCTGTGGTGAACTACATTTAATGAGTCTTTCCTTCCCTTGCTCACTGTCTGCTTTGTCTAGCTGGATTGCAGGCTCCCATGTGGTGCTACAGCACTGCCCAGCATCTCCCCTTGTGCCACAGAGCAGGACCCCGAGAAGTGAGCAGCAGCCTGCACAGCACCATTGAGCCTACGGCAGCAGGGCTGGGCAGCCTGGGCACTGTGGGGTTAAAATTCAGCCCTAACGCAAACCTGGCATTTTCTGCACAGATCTCTCTCAAAGCCAGACCACTCGCCTTCCACAGTGGCATCTCTAGTTCAGCCTTCAAGGAGCAGCTGGCTCATTTGGTTCATGTTCTTCTTGCCCTTTCCCTGCACAAGCACTGAGCAGCTGAGCCCCGTGCCCTGCAGCCACGCTCCCAAGGCTTTCCCTGCCATCACTGCCACGAAAAAAGGCACCTGCTTTCTCCCCTGCCACAAAGTGAGCTCTGCAGACTTCCATTTTTAGCAGCGCTGAATCACAGTGCCTCGGCTGCCGGCAGAGAGCACAGGCCCGGGCAGCCCCTACCACCAGCACTTGCTGCCACTAAGCAGGTGCGGATGGCTGGGTGGGCGGCTCTCCCCGGTGGCACGGGCAGGAAGAGGCAAGAAGAGGTTAATCAAAAGGGTTTCAGTCCTGCACAGTGCCAAACGCCACTGTACGCCCTTCACTCCCTTCATCTGCGTTGGGGAGGTTGCCAGCTTCTGCAGCCCCCAGCCAGCTCCTTCCCCTCCCGCTCTCTGCTTTGCCCTGCAGACTTTATTCGCAGCAGCAGGCAGGTTAAAAGCACTGGGGTAATGCAAATGGTTTCACTCGAAATGTGGCAAAAACAGGCACGTCCTCTGAGTTCTGAGTTTAGTATATCACCAAAATTTCTCATTTCCTCAGCCTTTAGTGACAGGTCGAGGAATTTATGCTAGTACTGATGAGGTTTGTGATAGAGAGTTCCCTTTTACGCTCCTCCATTCAGATCCTTCATTTGGTTCCTTTCTGCAGTTGATTTTAGACAGCCCCTCTTTGGGGGCAGGAAGGACTCCATCCTGAGAACTGCAGAAGATCATTTTTTGTCGCTACAACCTGAAGTCTGTTGGGAAGAACTCCCAGCTAGAAGAATGTGCCACCTAGCAGGACATTTTAGGAGCCTCCCTATATTTGAGTGTCAGGTCTTGATAGGCATAACTGCTAAATCAGGTAAAAACAGCCAGTGCTGACAACTTCAATATTTAATACCATACTTGACAAAATAATCACATTTTAAAAACATCTTGCCTGCATTTCTTGGTAGCAATTTAGTCCTAGGTTAATTAATTTAAAATTTATTGATTAAAAAAAATTAAATTTGCATTTTTCTATTTGATCTACTCTTTTATCCATTCCTCCAAATGTCATGTTTGACTTTTGGGGTAGTTTTTATACTTTTACATTTGTTATGAATACCCTGATCTTTGGGTGTTCAACCTGGGACACCTGCAACCTGACTCTAGTTGCACACTCAAAGCTGCACAGAAAGTGTATGTCTGATTTGTTGTTGTTGGCCCGAGGACACAAGTGCAACGAGGAAGCACTAATATCAGTGCAGTGTTGTGCCTGCCAGGTTTCCCAAAGCCTTTACAGCTGAGCACTGAAAACGCCAAAGACTGTATTTCATATTTGGTTTTGTTTGTTTATTTCCTGGGAAAGGTGGGGCTAAACTACTGCAATGTCTCTACACATTTCAATCAAATCACAGACTTCTACACATTAAGTAGCTCCAAAAGGGATTAATGGCGTTAGAGTACATGCAGTTCCCAAAGCTCCATCAGGAATCAATCCCTTCTGCAATGGGCAGAAAAACCTCCTCATAAATGGTCAGGCTGAGATACTGGTTGTGTCTGTAATGTTTTATACAGCATTTCTGATCAGAAGCCATAAAATCATTCTTATTAGTAGGTTTTTAAAGAGCATTTCCAATACCCCATAGCTCAGAGGCCACCCACCTTCCAGTTCTGCTCTTTGTCCTTCATCTTTCAGCTGGGGATGGGGTTGGTGAGAGGTGTCCAGCTCTGCTCCTGACACAAGCAGACACAGCCGCTTAAAACACACAACATGATTTTTTTTTATTTGTTTAATCAGTTTACATTCCACAATTGACAGTTTACTTATTTATTTTTTAATTTTCCATGAACAAGTTGTTTAGTTAGTTACCAGACAAGATTTTAATCAATGGAAATACAGTGTTCTGTGCCAATCTGGATAAAACCAAAACCAAACAAAATCAAAAGAAAATTAAAATTGTAAGATGTAGCCAGCTTTTCAGCAAAGTCCTGTGATGCTTTCTGCGACTTTTGTCTTTCAAAGTTACAGAGGTTTGTTCATTTCACCTGTTAGTTCCCTGATCTCAGCCCTGCCACTAAAACGATCCTTCAGGACCATGGTCCTGCAAACGCCGACGCACATACACAAACACCCGTGTGTCTGCAGATTAGCACCTTGCAGTAATGGAACGAGAAGTTTGGGTTTGTTTCATGTTTAAACAGCTTCTGCTCACCTGTTCTGCCACAGAGTACAGGAAGAAGTGGAAAGTACAATACACTTGATAAGATGTCGCATTACTTGTAATATTAACCACAACGTTCACATCTTACCAGACCAACCCAACGCAATGGTCAGTTGTTGCTGATGTATTGTTAGCACCGATGGCCACAGGAGCCACTTTGCCTCTTGCAGCAGCACTGAAGTCCAAACCTGGCAGGACGTGCCACCCTCGATTACTTCTGGCAACGGGATGTTACTACCCAAAACTCATTAAACTCTGCACAGATTGGCTAAAAAGTGCTCCACTTGGTTGAGCAGCTGCATACACAGTTCAAATATCCTTGACAATGCCCAAAACATAATCAGAAATGGACACATTTTTGGATTCTCAAAATATGCTAAATTTTAATATATTTTAATGTAATTCCCAATCTAGCAAAGCAATTAGGCATGTGCCTAGTTTTAAGCATGGAAATAGCATCATTAATGGGACATTCATGCTTGAAATTAGGCAAGTGCTTACTTGCTTTGTGGGATCAAAGCTTTGTAGCCCTGATGAAGTCAGGATCCTGAGTGCCTTAATCCTGGCTTTCACATTTACAGCCACTGCAGATTTGGATAAACCAGCTACAGTCTGGATTTTCGAAAGTGCTGAGAACAGAAGGCTCCACCTGCAGCTAGTGGAAGTTGCGAGGTGGCATTAAGCCACTAAACGTCAGGTCAGTTACCAGGCTTTTGGCTTCCTGTCTCTAAAATGGCTATAATACCTACCTGCCTCAGACAGGTCTGGTGTGACTCATACTTGTGAAATCTTCTGAAGAGAAAATATGCCAGATAAATGCAATGTATCAATGCATTTCTCTGAATATGCCTGAGTATTGTGGCATCCTAGGTCTTTTCTAATCCAGCTTTGATACAGGTGTACTGCACTTAGAGGAAACATAAACATCTGGCCAAGATGCATCCACATGACAAATGTCTTGTACTAGTCATACTATTTTACTTGGAGATGTCCTAGAAAAGTGCTGACATACTTCACTTCACAGGCATTTAAGTGAATTATTATCCTAAGCCTCCCAAACTGTCAGTTAGAAACAGTGGTGATTGCCAATTTTATCATCACCAAAGGATGGTTATGGGAGTTGTTTCATTTCTTCTGAGCAAAGAGAAGGAAGTGTGTAATGGCACAAGTGTGAGGCAGCAAGGAATCGGGCCCACAGCTCTGAACTGGCCGAGTGGTTCGTGAGCAGCACAGTGGGAGATCGCAAGGCAAGGTGACGCTTTAGCTCTCTGATGTGAGATGGCCATGTCACCCTAGGGTTGCCCAGGAGCTGCTGCTGTCCTGTGGGAGGCTGTGCATTCGCTCCCTGCTGCACAGTCACAGGAGTGGTTATGGCTTTCATTAGCAGGTGAGACAGGGTTTTTTAAGAGAAAGTGGAAAATTACCCAAGAAGATAATCCAAGTGCAGCGTGGGGAAGAGGGGACAGATAGGCCCATCTTGGCAAGCTACACTCTTGTCAGTCAGCCCAGCCGGGAGGAGGGTGTGCACGGCTGGACACACAGGACCGTTGTAAAGAACGGGAAAGAAAGATAAACTGGGACAGAGTCAACCCTATAGAGCCTCCTCCCACGTGGTGTTGCACACTGACCTTATCACCTTTTAAAAGGAGGTTTCCTTTGACAGGAAAACTTGGAGAAGTCTGCAAAACCCTTGTGGGACACAGTGAGTTGACAGCTAAAAGAGCAGCCTTTGAAAGTCTCACATGCCAGAACTGCCCCCATCCCTCTCACAAAGAGGGAGGGCAGCGGGGCGGGCAATGATGAGAATTTAGGAACATTCTGAAAAGTCTTGCAGAAAATGGTGTTGCATCCATCAATCTGATTTATTCTCAAGCTCCTCCTTGTTTCCAGAGTTCACTCTTAAAGTCTTTATTTCTTTTTCACAGACATCTCAAATAACAAAACAGCCACATGTGCAAGAGTCTGTATGGAATGGGATTTAGAGAAAAATGTC
>NW_010333126.1:25832-32013 GCF_000700745.2 Antrostomus carolinensis | reverse complement strand
TCCCTAAGTACTGGTACATGGTATTGAATCTTTACAGGTCCCTGAAGTCCCTCGTGCCACAACCTTAACAGTATTTTTAAAACTAAAGTTGTTCTGAGAGATGGGTGAAGACTGTTAAGTCACTGACTTAAATTTAACTGTAGATATAAATAGTAGTGACCATATGCTGGCCCAACATCCAAAGTTCACTTAGCCCTGAAGTTTTCAGAAATCAGTTTAATTATCCCACTCCTCTGACTGTTTATTTTATTCAGGTAAAATATAGGAATACACAAGAGCTCCAAAGATGTTACACTGGATTAAATTGCTGGTCCTTCCAGACAGACTTGCTATCAATATGTGATTCCAAATTTTGACTCTGAGAGACTCTCTCCATGAGATGATGTATGTGCAGCCTTGTCAGAGCAGCTTGCTGAGTAATACGGTCATAGTTCATTCTCTTGTTGAGTCCTCAGTTTGGTTTTTCTGAGGATAACTATAATCCCAACAATAAGGGATGAAATTGCAATCTCTTTAATCTCCATGTAAGCTGTTTGTAACGCAGTTATTAACATTGGGGGGAAAAAAATGAAGCTACACAAACTGTACCTTGGAGGGTAATTTTTTGATTATCACTAACAGCTAGATGACTTTTTTCAGGACAGTTTGGGGATGGATCAAGAAAGTAACCTTTGAACATACCTTAGGTATTCAAACTTTTAGGATGTAAATTCACTCTTTGAACTGCCTCAGCAATGCCCAGAACTGGCGAAGAAAGGTGAAGAGTTCAGACCAAAGATCTCTGACCCACAGCACTGTGTCCACCCAGTAGTCTGTGGCTGGAAACCACCACAAGGAACTCACCTCAAAATGAAATTTCCAGGGGATGGGGAAAGCCCTAACATTTGCAGGCATGTGTCAGTTTGGGAGGGGAAGGCTGCCATGAACATCTCCTTTTGCTCCAACAGTCTTCCACAATTAACATCTGCATTTTGCATGGTGAACCAGGCCAGGTACCTGAAACACAGGGCCAGGGCTGACCTCCATATGAATGCTTTTCTGCACTAGGCCCCTGATTCATCTTACCAGGATTAAAGATATTTTAAGATCTTGGGACCACCCAAGACAGATGAGTTGTCACTCTAAGGAGCAAGAGGGGGGCTCCTAAAGCTGACTTAGATGCCAGTTTTACTGGTTCACCGTCTAGAAGCAACTGTCTCTTCATTAACTATACAGGAAACCAGAGGAGACAAGCCTGTTAACATGAAGAGCTCTGTTAAGTGCCCAAGGTTAACAGGGACTAACTCAGGTCAGAAAATCCAGGCCTTTGTTGTGTAGCTCGACTCCATCCACAGAGGTGCCTCTCAAATGTGTGCCTAGTGCAGAAGGCGCATCTGTAGAAAGGGCCTCTTAATAAAGGATAAGTGAGTCTATTGAGAGAGCTAATGTGGAACAGAAATTCTGCCGTGACTTTTTCAGTCCATTTCTTTTCCTCAGAAAAGCCCTTGAGACCCAGTCCTGTGACTTTCGTGTGGTACCCCTCCTTGACTGGCACAATGGCAGAATGAGGATTTTCCTGGGAAATAAGAATGTTTAACTCGTTTTGATTTAGATCTGAGATACATGAGGATTGTGAAAATGAAACAGTCCTTTGCCTGAAATTCTGTACTGCCTCAGGTTATTTCAGGCAATCATGAAGCTATGCTTATTTTCATAAATTTACAAATATATATACACATATATATATATACACACACATGTCTACGTGTGTCAGCCTGTGGGCTAGATTTACCACTGCATCATTCCAGCCACATACAAGTATAATGGTTGGGCTTTTATAAAAAAAACATTGGTATAAAGTTGGAGTGACTTAGTGGTGACTGTTCCTGTGCAAAAGATTCTTAAGTGGGTTGACATATAAGCACAGTCCTCTTATCTAAATCCCCTTATCACATATGCACATAAACAGGACCCAGGCTTACAGTTGTTAATGAAGCAGATTTCCCATTGATTCCAATGACCTGTAATCAAAGGGAGTTTTACTTCCAAAAGAACTGAAAGTTCAAGTCCATTTTAGGTACAGTTTACAGCTTTGAAAGTTGTAACGTCTGTCATACTAAGCCTCAAAATGCTTTAAAATAATTTATGCTACTGCAGAAAAATATCTTCGAAAGTCCCCAAATATACTTTTCTGTGTAAGCAGGGATAAATTTTGTCCTGCAAAAGATCAAACAACAAATACATGAATATAAACGCTTTAAGTGATGGAAATCGCTGAGTAAAAATAGTAACAGTTTAAATTAGATGTCTGTGATTGTTGTTGGTGCCCAGGAGTTATAAATAATTCACTACACTCTAACTGAATAGTCTAAGGCTGCACTTTTATTTTATTGTTCTGATTACTCAAACCTTTTTCTTATGATCTATATTGTTAATGAGCAACCCTTCATAAAAAAATACAGCCTTATGTTCTACAGTTAGATGAAAACTTCTTGAAATAAAGTGTCACAAGACCTTAAGCAAATTAGGAGTGTTGTTTTAAAAAATATGTAGGCACCAAAGGCATTTAGTGTTTTACTCCTATTGACCATCTAAGGAGGAATTGGATGCTGAGGCTTTTTTGTGTAGCTGGCCCTAGGATACTGAGCTGGATCTGATTCATGGTCCTTGGTGTCTACATCACTTTGAAACTGGGGCAAAACCCGCAGGTCATGCAGCTTTTTGAAGACTTGACTCTTTATCTCATCTATCGCAGAATCGCTGTTGGTGTTGGGGTATTTCTGACCAGCTGGCAAAACAACAAGGCCACTTGAAGGAATTGCCTTTGCAGAGATTTCCCTGTGTGCTGCTGCCACAGGTAGAGCTCAGAGCCATGGGGATGTGAAGCTCCTTGCTGTGCCGAGCAGCATTAACTGCGGTCTTCGTGCTGCTGATAGCCCACAGAAGCCCTCTGCAGAGGACAGAAATAAGAGACAGAGGGTGTCCTGCCATGGCGCTGCCTCTTGGCACAGCAGGATTTTTACACTAGGAGATCATAAACTTTTCTGATTTGGAGGTGATACGGTGCAATTTTTTCTCTTGTGACTGAGGCCATCTGTGTTGAGAAGCACCTTGCAACAGCAGGTTTCAAGAACCAATCTTGTGAATACCAAAGCCGTCCTTCTCGTGGCCCTTCAGGCTTTTCCCTTAGCCTTACGCGCTCAGAAAGTGACTCCTGTATGCGCTGCACATGAGTGGTCAGTACCAGGGCCTGTGGCACTGGACAGCAGTAAGGACTCATGGACACAACTGTGTTCTTGGAGGTAGGATGGCTAGCTCAGGACTGACCAGATCAGAAGTAGCTCTGTAGAAACCCAGCAATGATGAGCTCTGGAGAGTCTGGCTGTGGTGTTTCAGGATGTTACTGCCCCAAGCTGTTCACTGCCTCCCTTTCTGCAAGACATTATCTGCCCAAAGGCAAAATAGGCAGAAAGAAACACATATATGTGTCTCTGCTACTTCCTTTCCTGGCATCTCTGGAATCAGAATGACATTGGTAACTCTTTCTTAAATATCCAAATACATTTTGGTGGAGAATACCAAGATGTATGTACTGTGCTGTGCTTCCCCACCTCTCTTCAGCAGATAGTTTCCATGCAATCTGCACATATAACCTAACATGGACGCAGATGGCTCCTGAATTGCAATTTAACTCCTGAGTTAAGTACAAAAGAATAGAAAACAGTTATGCTGCATTTTGTAATGTATTTTCTCTCTACACAGTACAAATATTTACAGGTTACTAGCAGCCCCATCATGTGGGGTACGCATGTGTTGGTGTCTAAGGAAGGAGAGGAATGAGGGTGCCCATATATATACACCCTACGCAAGAAAACTGCAAGTCGCTTTCTGCCATTCTGCAGGAGCACTAATCAGTGAAGGAAAAATACAAAACTGCAGTCCTAGAAGGGACTGACAATTCCTACTGCTGAAGCTGCGGGTGACATTGGATTGTCCTCACATAACTCTACCAATGCTTGTCAATGCTGACCTATAGCAACTGCTGTTTGGTTTCCTTTTTTCACTCCCTTACCTTCCCCTGGAGATAACCTATCTGACCCTCTGTTATTTTCATTGCAAGCCTTCCTCGGGCAAGAAAGGACAACTGATCTGTGATTCTGGAGTTTTTTACTAGAGGTGACCAGCATTTCATTTCCCTCTTGTGGCCTATATGGAGGCAGTAGTCTAAGCTCTGTCTCCAAGTTAAATCCTAAACACATGCAAGGCATACTGCAATTAAATTGACAGCACTGTATCAGGCTCCAGTTCTCCCTCTGATGTCAACAGGGAGCTTGCCAGAGCCCCCTAAGCACCAGCAGTAGGTCATTTGTTTTAAAAAATGTTGCAGTTTCTAACTATGGCTCTGAAGAAGGCTGTAGGATCGGGGCATTAGTGAGGCAAACAGGATGGAAACCCTAAATCAGGGGGGAAAAAAAAGGGCAACACGTGATGACTGTTTCTTCCTAAAGCCAAAGATTAGGCATTGCGAGCATGTAAGCACACATTTCATTTTCAGTGTTAACCAAGACAGCACTAATATATTTTCTAACACACTTGATCCAAAATTCACTGGAGCCAAGGGGAAGCTTTCTATGGACTTCAACAGACTATGCAACAGATGCGTTATATTCCTGGCTATAACTGGAAACAGTGGGGCTATAAGTTTTAAGCTAAGTCCTGTTTTTATGAGCTTTTCAGCTTAGACTGGCAGAATCAAGATCTTATGGATCTGGCCTGGAGTTTGCAATCAAACTTGAGGCTTGTTTGAAACTCAGTTCCTGACCATGGAAATGCATCCATCACTAATCTTTACATGCCGTTTGTGCTTCATGCACGCTTTTTACTCTTTGTCTCTCGGTGGTGCCTGCCAATCGTTTAGAGCTGTCTCAGTTTTTCACCTTGAGCCTTCCTTTGCTGGCTGGATGAGCACAGCAGTACTGGCCACGAAAGAGTGCAAAACCTGGGGGCAAGGAAATGCAGTGTGTGTTTGTGTGAATGTGTGTGAGCATTCCTATAGCCCTTCTAGGCCTACGTAGAGACACACAGAAGGAAGCTCAAATAACGTATGTCTTTATTTAAGCTACACTTGGTAACATATTATTTCCTCTCCATTTCACTGCTGGCAGTTAGCTTGGCACTCAAGAATTAAGGAAAGATTACAGTGATTTTCTTCTGAGCTCTGCTTATCAGTGGGGCTCCAGGGATGAGCCTGACTCAGAGGCGCTGCGTGGTGGGTAAATGGACAGCCAGGGAGACACAGTATTCCAAGAACACTTGGGAATCTGAGATGCCTTCTGCATATCAATGCTTTCCCACACCAACATTGTTTTATTCATTATCCAATGAACTGCACAGCTAACGTGCCGTAGCTAAAAGTGGTCCCAAATGGCTCGCATCTACAGGAAAGCAGAATACCTGCACTCACAATTCTCTCCTGGGAAGATGAAGATTCTCTTTTTAGGGGACTCTGAGGGTTGTTGTTTTTTTCTTTTAATTTGTTACTGCAGCTGGAATAACATTTTAAAAAGAAATGGCAATTTTTCAAAAGCAGTATTTCAAAGAAATTGCTTTGGTCACTGGTGGCTTGTGATCCACTTGTGACTGTCCCTGGGGTAGAATGAAGGAAAGAAAAAGCCCAACTAGAAATATAACTGGAGCGACTGTACTATTTAGATCAGGGAAGATCAGTTGTGTGTTTGCAGAGAGGGAGAAAGGAGAGATGATATATACAGATGATATATGAGTGAGGAATTTTAACACACAAACAGCTTTAGCTTGAAGAAGGTGTCCTATACAGTACATAAGACACAGAGCACATGGACTCCTGCCATGTAGCCCCCTCACGTATACAGTGCCCCCGGCAGGTATGGACAGCAGAACCTCCTGTAGCTAATGCGCTGTGGTCACAGGACAACTTCACTGTACAATAACTAAAGAGTCACTATACACAAAACCTCAGCCTGCAGATCGCAGTGGGTTGAGCCAATTCATCCTGCGTCCCTAGGACTGGCATTTCACGACATCTGTGTTCACTGCTGTCGAGTTCCTCTGTGGTCTCTGGAGCACAAAGACGTGTTGTCTCAGCAGTGCAATGTGAAAGGTCACATGCAGGAGAGCCTGACAGCTATGGACCCTGCGTTACCACCTCAAGGAAAGGGAGACC
>NW_010333126.1:0-25802 GCF_000700745.2 Antrostomus carolinensis | reverse complement strand
CGTCACTTTATCTACAAGGGTGGGATAGGAAAAGAAGAGCGGGGGCTGGGCTCTGCAGGAAGCTTAACATCATCCAGGAAAGCACATTCTTAACTTTAAACATCTGAAGAGTCTACCAAAGTCAAGGGGATTAGTCACATGCTCCAAGTAAAGCTCATGTTTAGGCGCTTCACCAGAACAGATCTGAGGAACAGGGTCAAGCCCCTTAATGCTGGGATCACAGCTAACAGATTTCTAATTAACTACTCCTCAAACTAGAAAACCAGACACTAGTGAAAAAGCTTGAATCTCTGTTCAGAAAGCTATTTCAAAGCCTCCTCAAAATGAAGAAACAGGCTAGGTGGGAGTGTGCCTTGGCTCAGGATAGATGGAGGCACTAACCATTGCGAATTTGGATCTGGATGTATTTTGAGTCAACCTCCTCTAAACACAAGTCTAAGCCAACTGAAAGCATGGTGGGGCTGTGAGCCCCCTTCAATGGTATCAAAGCACGTGGGGATCCTCCTGCTTCTGCAAGTAGCATGGAGGGAAATTCACAGTATCCCAAGGGAGTTTTGCCCTTATTTGAGGCAAAAATGAGAAAAATGGTGTTTGGACAAATGGTCCCTTTGGGGATACAATCATCTGCTGCTTCAGACATTTATTCCCATGATTTTAAGATGCTTTATAGCCACACAAGCCTTAGAAACCCTATGCTAGAGTGAGTGGAAAATCACAGAACTGGCCTAAAGATCCAAAGTTAACACTTCTCTTTTGTAAATAAAAATAATCACAACCCTTTTCCACCATTGCCACAAACACACAGGCTCGTATGCAGCTTGTAAACCAACACCATCAGAGAATACTTCATCAAGGCAGAACTGTTTTCATGCCAGCTACAAACAGAAAGGAAAGCTTTGAGAATCCATGAAACAGCAAAATCATTTCCATTCCTTTGAATCTTACTGCTATACCTCTTTCAAAACTGTATCTGTAAAAGAATGCACACCATGAACAGTCACAGACCGTGCAAGACTGTACATCATCACAGGAGCTGCTGCCTCGCTTTCCATCCCACAGGGCCTGACAGCGGTCTCCAACTAGATACCTCTGTGTCCTTTAGTTTACCTAGGTCACTCCAGCCATCTGTATTCACGTGAAACACCTTTTCTATCACACTCAGCACTGCAGAGAAGGAAGAAAATTTGTGTTCCAAGCTGTTTTAATGACACAAATACCACTTTTCTCAAGCATTAATATCTTAACGAGAAGTTGGTTTTTCTCAAAATTTCTCATATTTTGAAAAATTTCACAAATTCTTAAAGGTGTCTTGGTTTTCAGTTGTAGGTTTATTGTTTTCAGTTTTCATTTGGCTTTTCAAGAGCTGTATTTATTTTTAATTTCCTCCTTCTCTTCAATGGCAATTCATCAGTCTCCTTACCTAGTAGACGCTTGCACAGTCAAACGGTTTCAAAGCTTTTCAAAACCACTCTATTTAAAAACCTTGCCAGAGAAAAAGAAATAAACCAATCTACTTAAAATGGAAGTTCCTTCAAAAGGCTTGTATTTTCAACATGAATAAATAAATACTTTCTCTGGTCACATCTAATGGAGAATGAAATGACAAAACTTCAGCTGCCAGGGATGCCACTTCAGTGGCAACACACTAGCTTGGCAGCTTGCATTGGCATCCCTGGAGAATCTGTAGACCAGAGAAAGTAAAAGCTATGTAGTTGAGCAAGAATGAAAGAAACCCAAATGTACCTTACTCCAAAATGCCCTCCAGAAACTTCATTTCTCAGGGCACTGTTAATAAAGCAACAGTATGACACAAGGTGTAACGAGGAGGGGAAGCAGGGCTGGAAGGTGAATGGCTGGCTACGCAGTTGTATTGCACAAGAATTACTTGTTGGTTGTTTGGGTTTTTTTAACTGAGGAAAATACTGTTCCTTGCCAGCTGTATAAATGGCACAACCTGGAAATTAATGCCTTGATTTCTGTGCAGCAGGCACAGTCTCAACAGGTTGCCTCCTTCTCCTGGTGAGTTTTTGTAGATGCAGAGGATAATTTTTATTGAATAATGAGAACTGATGGCATGCAGCTGTCATGTAAGAAAGGATTGCTGGTACTGTCCCTGAATTAAGAAGCATGTTGGGTTGGATTGGTTTTGGGGAGGCCTTTTTTCTTTGCCCTGTCCCCCTTTGCATGTACCCTCACTCCTGCCTATGGCCATTCAGACATCACCTCTTCAGACTCCCTCTGATTACACCCTTGGCCCTTGCCACCTTCCTTGCAGCCTCTGGTCCCCCGCAAGGACCCACTGCTCTCACAGCCAAAATGCTTTGCTTCCCCTAATGGCATTCACTTGCCTCTCCAGACTTAGCTGTTCATTTAGCTCTTCTGGGATCTATGACCTGAATGATGGGAACAGCAGCGTGAAGGAGAAAGGAGACAATGGGAAGAGGAGTAGCAGGAGAAAGAGAAAGACCAAAAAAGAGAGAGAGTCCCATTTGCGGATTCACAATTATATCGTACAACGCTTGAGCTCATGGGAAATGGATCTCTGTTTTCTGCATGTGACCCTTTCGCTTCCATCTGTACACAGTTCTCCCAGATGGAGAGTGGAGATGTCCAGTGAATGGGGGCAGTTTCCAAAGACAAGATGTGGGAAGGTCTTATTTGGCATACATGAACACAACAAGAGGTGTCTTTTACTCCTCCCTTACAAAAATTGGCTTCCCTTTTCTCCTTGGCAATGGTTTTTGCCCAGTTGTCTTAAACATCCAAAACAGAAACTTGATGAAATCCCATTCCAGTAAGTACCTGGGAAGAACAACTGCCAGGGCTCCCCCCACCTCCCTTCTCCCTGGCCAGTCTTCCCTTGGATCCACCATCCTGAACTCTCAGATGTTCCATGAAAACAAAAAAACATCCTGAAATCCACCAGAGGAGACACACTGTCTCAGACCTGATGGCTTTCCTCGCGCTTCTGCAGTTGCAGTGCCTCAATCTTGGGCCACGAACACAGCATGGATGGTTTAGTGGACAATCACATTGCAATGTTTTAAATTTTTCTTTTTCTTAAAAAAAAAAATAAATAAAAGAAGAGGGAAGAAAAAGTTATACACACATATATCACAGCATTTTCAAAAGGCCTTCTGCTGTATTTACATTAGCAGTTCAGCCTCAGTTGTAAGCCTGGATGTAAGGCAGCTGGAAGATTAAAACTGCATTGTTGGGAAGTCCGCTGAGATGTCCTCGTGGAGTATTTTTTGTTGTTTTCTGGTTTTATTTTGTTAGATCCGTTTTTTATCATTATTATTTTCATTTGTTTGCTTCTTTCTGAAGTTTGTCAGGCAAAGACAAAATGCTTTTCTGCTTTTCCCCACACATTCTGTCCATTTTGTTTTCTGTGTTTTAAGCAAAAAACACACAAAAAACCAAAACCAATGACAGAGCAGGCTTCTGTCATTTTGTTTTAAGAAAGAAAAAGAAAGTGGGTGGGTTTCTGATAATGGCCTTGAGGAGGTACGTTGTAGAGGTGGCTCAAACGCTTGACTTGTTTCTTTGCTTGCTGTTTGCATTTTCCCTTCTGGCTGCAACGGACAGGCTTTTTGTCCCTCCCACCCCACCCCACCCCATCCTCCATGTCCTGTACAGATTCTGGTTCCAGATCCCCCACACGGACCCCCTGCTCCCCTTCCCAAAAATGGCAGTAGGTAGGTGCAACTGTATGTTCGTTCAACCTCTAAGGTATGATGCTGAAGTTAGGAGTTGGATGGAAGAGCCATGTGAGAGAAAAGCTTTCCCATCGCTGTGAGAAAGAACGAAGCAACACAGAGTCCGGTGGGGATGTAAGTGCCCTGTTGGACTCAGCTCTACCTTGGCACTGGCATTAATTTGAGATTATACATATATATATAATTATATATACATATATATGCATGTATAGGTAGGTATACATAGACATATATATATATATATATGCATGTGTGTATTTGTTTGTTATTTGTTTTAGCACACTGTCCCATTCTCAGGTCTAGATTTGGGGCAGTTGGTCCTGGGGACAGGTTGGACAGAAGGGGCCAGAGTGCAGAAGAAGCCAGAGATAAGAGTGAGGCCCAGGCCACCCCACGCACAGAACATGGACCAGCCATAGCCATGGCTGATGTCGTCGGGAAGTCCGTACAGGTAGCGGGGGTAGCGGGAGAGCTCAAAGTTGATTCCAGCCACGCACGTGCACAGTGAAATGATGCAGAAGGTTCCTGGAGGAGAATGGGAAGGGGAGAAGGAGGGAGGAAAGAAACAAAAAGAAGTTAGAAGAGCGATAGATACACCACTTCCCCAGCTGCCTGAGTTGGTGCAAGCAGTAAAGAAACACTTAAGGGATGATGTTCATATAGAAAGTGGCTTAGCCTAGTGGCTCCATGGGGAGCAAACTGAGTGTCACCAGAGCCTTGAATATTGATCTGATGATGAACAAAGCTGCAAGGAGAAACTTCAACAGGAACAGTTTTCTCATTACAAGCACTCCCTTAGGAACCAGAAAGCTTCATGAAACCATTGATTTTTCTGGAATTTTGCTTTAGACAAATACAGAGTGAATCATCATGTTTCAATATTTTTGGGGAAAAAAAAACCTTGATTTTTTTTGTTTAATTTCAATTTTTCAGTGATGGATTTTATAGAAGAAGATATTACAAAATACTTGACTGTCAAAATGTAGATTGGAAATTACTTGGAGAGACTTTTTTCAGACTTTTCCTCTATCAAAATCTAAATTAAATCTAAATCTTTCATTATACACCTCCCTTTTAAATATCATTGTCAAAATCATAAAACCCATCACAAAATTCAGATTCTACCCTCTGAATGACTGCAGTCCCAATCTAGATGCCCTCTGCAGTGTTGAGGAAATCTTTGAAACATCCTGTTCTTGTTTTCCATCTCTGCAGCAATATTTCATTTCTTCCTGAGAACACTGCGAGGACAGGCTTCATAACTCTGTCAGAGGGCAAGTGTTATGGAAAGTCAAACATTTTGGATGAGGCTGAACCTTAGCCCACCCAGATGAGTCTAATTTTGATCTTTAGCCTCCAGCTTCATCAAAGGTAAACTCGGAGCTCCTGAAAAGTCACAGTTGCCACCCAGACACCAAATAATGGCCAGCTACACACACTACATGTCTGTCTCAAGAGGTAACAGCTAAAGTCAACATAAAGTTGGAAGTTTATTTTTCCTCTCCAATTCCTCCCTATGTGGGCCTCTCTGGATTGCCTGGAGAGCCCTGGGCACAGAAGGCAAATTGCAGGACGCGTGCTATAGTAACACGTGTGGCCAGTCCTGTGTGTCATCCCACTGTTGGTGCACAGATCAGTAGCGTGCTGCGTGTGCTACCCGTGCAGCATGTCCTGCATCTTTTCAGTAGCAGCTGGTGGCAAGGATTCTCCTACTCTTCCTCGTCCCGTCCCTAAAATAGCACAATCCCCCAAAGCAGTCACGACCAGCCTGGTTTTAGTGTCAAGCTCTTTTCTTCTGGTGCCCTTGACTCCTTCTACTCCTTCCTGGTGCTGTTCCAGCTTCTCTCCTGCAACACTTTTCCTGTTGTTTGTCTGCTGTTTTACTATTTTTAGTTGCAATTGCATTGAAAAAATGGATTTTACACTGTCCACTCTGGAGACACAGGTAAGATCGTGGCGAAGCTACCTGGAATTAGGCTCAGAAACTGTGGGCATTTGTAGGAACATATATACCACCAAAAATGTGTGAACTTCCCACCATACTCACCCCCTTTACTTGGTAGGTCTAGAATCTGTAAGCAAGTGTCTGTCACAGGCCTGTTGTGAGACCACTGTCACGTCCCCCTCTCTCTCTTCCCTCTTCTGATCACTGCCCTGTCTATTTGGACTGTCTTTTCTCCAAGGTGTTCTGGAGTGCCACTTGTAGATACTCTGTGCTGTAAAGGTCAGGGAATATGGGAACTCTGGGTGCCTCCCCTAATGCCACATATAGCTGCCAGATAACCCAGGTTATTCGTCAGTACTCATGCTAGTGGCACAGGGTACCCGTTGGGACCAGCGAGCTGCTGCAGTAGGTACTATGGCTACTGAAATAACGACTGCCTTCCCGCCTCACAGCAGCACTCAATTAATCTAGTCAGTGCTCCGGACTTTTGCAAAAGCCTTGTGTGACCCCAGGCTCTGGACTTGTCTTCAGAGATGTCCTACACTACTTCAAAGCACAGAGCAGGGTAAATGCAGAGGTCTCCCTCACCAAATCCCTTACTCAAAAATCAGATTGTTTGATTAGAAACCACGCACCCCTTTCCGTGTTTTACCATGTCACTTAGGTTATCCAGTAACATGAAGGTGTCTGGCAAGAACGTGGTTGTTCCCTGTGTGATATGTCAACATGACTAGTACATTGTGGGATTGGGGAAAAAAGGATCCATCAGAGCCACAGTGCTCTGAACCAAGCTCCGTGGCTCATTTCAAATGGCTGTGGTTAGAAAATGACATGAAAGGCCTTTCTTTGCTAGCAAGAACATGATAATTTCAGCTCTCTTGAAATAAAAGATTGCTAAAAGAGGTGGGTGGTAAAATCTGTGTGGCCAGACTGAAGCTGCATTTGCTAAGTACAAAAGGGAAGGAAATAAGTTTGGATTTCAAATACTCCCTGTGCTTTCACGATTTGTCTTGGCTATTTTGATTACAAGCCCTTCAAGACAAGGAGCATTGCTTACTCTTGGTATTCGAACAGCACCCAATATATTAGCACTCCACTTTGCTGGGGGTATTCTGCCCCATAACAACAAACAATAGAGAAGAATGAGTAACAACAATAGAGAATAAAGCAAATCATGAACATGAGACTTTTTTAAAAAAGGCTGTCCCCATCCTGCCCCTTCAGAGGAGAATGTGCTAATCCCACGATGACAAATAATGACTGCTGTGCACAAACGTTAGAGGATGCGTAGCACAGTCCTCAGCCAATCATCCCCCTGTGCTTCTACCAGATGTCTTGTATGGCACAGGTTTATCAGCCTCCCTAGTGCTATTCATTACTGACACAAAAAAATGCCATTTTATACCACCTAGAGGAATCTTTATGGCTATTATTCAAGTTCTATGTGCTGTTTGTATTCAGCCAAGCAAGGAAGTTTCCACTTGCAGTTAATCTGATCTCTCACCAGGAGGTTTACTGGTGAAAACTGAGTATGGTTACTACCTTAGGACTGTTCGGTAGCTTTTCCTCATGAATTGGCAATCATAACACAAAGGATCAGCCTTGAAAATTGCATAGTTGTTGGCCATCATAGTGAAAGAATCATGGTTGGAAGGGATGAAGAAACTGAGCTTACCCTTGGCAATGTAACCTCTCCTTGTCTGGGTAAGACGTGGAGGTGGGATGGCAGGAGGAGGGAGGCTGTCGCTCCTGCCAATGACACTGCCTGCACTATGGACACAGTGCTTCAGAGGCACCAGGAGTGCAGCAAGTAATGAGCATCCCCAAACCCGAGATTCTTTTTCCCCAGAAAATAAACTGAACCCTTATTCACTTTCTTGGCAGGTTCTTGTCATCAGTGAGGTGCCCCCCTACATATGCACTAATGCCCCAGATGCCCGGGTAGCCATAGCAATACAAACTTCTCTTTCTTTGTGAAAAACACTCCCCATAACTCTGGCCCAAGCAGAGGACCAGACCTGAAGGCTGGTGGACCAAGGCTCGGCACTTCTGCTGTGGCACTGCCACACAGAATGTGAATGATGGGTGGTAATAAGAGCTCACCGGGGATGTGCTGGTACACGAACTGGATGGAGCAGATAAAAACCATCTCCTTCAGCAGCTGGGGAGAGAAGAATGTGCCAAGTTCTTTGTGCTGGGATTTACACGTTACCATCCTAAGTGAAACACTAATGAATGAGACAAAGCAACAGTGGTGGTTTTGAAAAAGGAAATTCATGTGTCATTGCAAAATGCTTCAGTCAGGTGAGAGATGAAATTTCATGTAAGGTCATGTTTGCACCACAGAAGCTGCTGTTTGACCTCCACCCTGACTCCTCGTCAGACAGCCACCCTTCCTCTTGGATTGGTTTTGACAGTGCCTGTCCTGCTAATGGACCAATGATCAACAGTGGTTTGAGCACCTGAGCTGTTAAATATCTCATGGCTATCTTGTGCTTTTCCTTCTTATATATTATGGAAGAAGAATATTAAACATTGTACTGAAAGCGTCCTCCAGACTGGAAGTTTGTTTAGGACAGAGATGAACTTATTTGCTATATATGTGTATAAGATTGGGGTCCTGCCATCCTTGCTGCAGGGGTAGGCATGGTCAGGAGAGGGATGGCTAGGAACGGTAGTTTCACTGTTGGTCAAAACCTGTGCAGCAGTACAGACGGTGTGGATTATGAGTCAGAGCCCTTTGCTGTAGCTGTTTTTAAGCTTGATTATATCAAGCAGAGCTGTGGGCCTCTGCTGCTATGATTTTTTTTTTTTCCCCCAGTAAATGTCCCTTTTCTTTCTGATCAGCCCAGTTGGGTGAGGGGCTGCAATGCCTCCGTTTGCAGTTTTCACACCTCACCTCCAGGGGAGAGCAGAACTGCTTATGAGTGACCCAATTTAAACGCAAGCAGGCTCAAAACGCCCATATCAAACATGTCTGAATTTTGCCTCGTGCTAGTGCCCCCCATGAACCATGTCATAAGCCACATCCTTCACCCACAGACCTGGTTTAGCTTCCAGAGCGATAAAGCTTTAGGGATTTCACAGAGTCCATGGTGTTTTGTGAGATGAGAGCTGCTGCCTTTCCTAGATACACTGCAAATGAAGGTGAGCCTTCATGGTGCTGGTGAGCAAACAGACCCCACTAGCAGGAGCTTCATTAAACATCCTCATCCCTGGTATTAGGGGTGAGGTGTCTGACTGTAGCCTGAAGGAGACATCACCAATTTGAAGTCAAGGTAAATCCAAAAAGCCAGTAATTAAAATGATTCAGGCACCAAGCCCACCTCTGAGACCCTCCTCTCTACAAATAATTTTTCTCATTATTTGGAAAACGTTTCTTCCATGTCTGATGCTCATTCTCTCCCTTCCCCCCACAACAGGCAGATAACTGTGCTGTCAGATGTACAAAGCAAGCAAACCAGAAAAACTTTCTCTTTTTTTGCAGAGACAGAAATGTCAAGTCTTACTTATGAACACTAGCAGATAAAAAGAGAAACACAAAGGATTTTAAGATGTCCTCTGAAACAAAGCAGTTTTTAAATTAATGCAAATCTCCACCTTTTAAAGTATTTCTAGTAGCTGCTTTTGATGGCAATTTGTGGCCACTACTGTCTTTGGAAGTAGTGCTGTTTATTTAATTATCATCAGGTTTTTATTATAGGGTTATGGGGAAAAAAATCTCACAAATGAAAAAACATTATCTTTATTTTCTCTCTGCCTTACCAGCTTTTACTATTTTCAAGGTACATCAAACAAACATATAAAAAGAGGTCTGATCCTAAAGTGGAGTGTGTACCATTAGCTATTTAAATTATATCACAATCAAATGAAATTATTAAAGAATAAACTGAATTCCCTCCCTACACAGTGATGACAAAAGCCTTTTGGAGGGATCAGCTTTGCAGTAAACTCCTTCTGTGCACGGATTAAACGCCTCAGCAGCATGCAGCTCTTGAGAACACTTTATTGCTTTGTGCATACATGCACAGAATATAAATTATTGCTTAATTATGTACTGTTCCAGCAGAAGCAGCTTGCAGCATCACCAATAGGTTGCAGAATAGCAAGGGTTTTACTGGAAAATTGCCCTTATAAAAAAATCTGAGATGGAAAGAGAAGTCTGACTGGGTGATGGAGATTCAGTGTGGTGTCCTTGTGAGACCATAAACCCACCTGGGTTGGAACTTAATACATTTTATTTTATACTAAGAGCCAGCGCAAGCTGCAGGGTCTATAGCAGTGCTATGATATTGCATTATAGCCACTGCCAGAATGGGATTTGCATTTGGCCTTTGGCCTCCTACCTCAAAATGTACCAGCAGCATCTGTACCCCACCAGAGCTGTATGCCTGCTGCGTGTGTTTTCAGCAGTGATGCCTGTCTGTTGAGTTGTCGCTGCACAAGCTGTAATAGGTTATGGCATCAGAGGACTGTGTATCCTCTGTCACAACTGCAAATATTTAATGGGTACCACCCCTGGGGTCATGTAAATCAGTACAGTATATGGAACTGCTAGAGAAGTTGAGGGCTGATCTCCAGTTTGCTGTGCCGGTGCAAGTGACAGTCAGCCTGTATTGCACATTGTAGCACTCTGCAGATTTGCACTTGGTGACAGTTCTGCCACCATACCCAGGCTGTGCACTACGGCAGCCAGCGAGCACCAGCTATGAGCAAGCACCCTCTGAAGTTATGAGTTGGCATGTAGAGCAAAAGCAATACAACTTAGCTAAAGGCGTGTTGTTTTGATAAAACAGACCAGGAGAAAACAGCGGAGTTGATCAAAGCCTGAGTTGAATAACCCTCTGATTACTTTAGCAATGGTGATTCCTGTGACACACCCAAAATAACCTTGCAATAATGAAGGGACTTGGCTACCCCTTAAGCAAACATAATGGCTCACGAACAGCGTCAACAGAGGGGGCAGCAAAAATTATGCCAGCTGTACTAGTGGGATGTGATTCAGTATTTTACTGGGAGTAGAAAGGAGAGAAAGGAAGATGATATCTTAATGTCAGAAAGAAGAAACATTCTAATCAAAGGTTAGTGAAATTATCCCATCACTATGCTGGCAAGCACCATGCCTGGCAACATGCAAAGGCTGCTGGCAGGTTTCATTCATCCTCTGCAGTATGGACCTCCCA
Source organism: Antrostomus carolinensis (assembly GCF_000700745.2). Taxonomy (NCBI): domain Eukaryota; kingdom Metazoa; phylum Chordata; class Aves; order Caprimulgiformes; family Caprimulgidae; genus Antrostomus; species Antrostomus carolinensis. The sequence continues at coordinate 14,955 of NW_010333126.1, read as the reverse complement.
GGGTGGCCCAGGCAGAGGCTAAAAGATTAAATGGAAGGGGGCACTGGCGCTCTGAGCAAACTCGAATGACTCAATCACATCTCAGATTTGACAGATGACAAGACACATAAGTTTAGTACACTCTCAGGGCTGAAAGGGTAAAGTTACTCACATGCCTTTTTAATCCTTTTTTTTTTTTTTTTTTTTTTTTTTTTTCCTGAAGGCCCTACTAAAGAAGCCATTGGGAGCTCTAGGTGATGGTGGTAGCTACCTGATTTGGATATTTTCCCCTTCAGGTGCTTGAGAGAAGCCTATCCATTCATGTTTTCATTTGTCCAAAGGACTCTTTGGTGGTACAACTTTCAGTTGTTTGTACTGAATGTGAACCGAAGATCTTTGCTGCAAAAAAGCTCTGGGATCTATTACCGTTTCCCTGAGCTGACCTGCCAGGAACAGAAAAATCCTTGCTGTGTAAGCTTAGTGAGCTTAAGCTTGTTGAGATATAATAGCCAGAAATCAAAATAAGATGTAATTGTCTTATCAACAAGGACAACTAGATGCAGGCCATTCCTATGAAGTTTATATAATTCATGTGAATGATTGCAAGCAAGAAATCACCCTGACCCCCCCGTTACTGCCTTGAAGGGTCACATGCTGAAATCTTCTTTCCTGTTGCAGAGGAAATACCTCGGTAGCCCACACAGGTACATCAGCATGACTTCTCTCTGTAATCCCTGGAAGAGTCAGGTTGGGCAGAAACAAGGAAGGCCACAGTCATCTAGTTTCTTCCAGGTCCATCTGCTTTTTGTGTGGAATTTCCAGTGGCCAGTTGGACTCTGTCCAGGCACATTAGACCAAGCAAGTGTAGCAGTGGTTTGTCCAAGGGGAATGTTGTTTTTCTAAGTTAACAATCTGAGGAGCCAAGAAGATGAATCTAAACCTTGCTTCAGTCTCTGCATTTAACACTAAGATCTGCCACACACAGAAATTTGCTCCCCTTTCTTTCCGTAAAGAATTCTTCCTGTCTAGCAAATCATGTCAGCATTACTCTTCCTTCTGCTGTACGTGCAGTCTTCTTTCCTCTCTGATCCAGGCATGCAAACAACTCAGCAAACTTTTTTATAAAACCCAACCCAATAATAAATACCAGTTTTGTTTTCATTCTCTTCCTTTGGCCTTGATGTGTCTTGCCATTGGAATTCAGAAGCCAGCAACAGATCAAAGACCCGGTGACATTATTGAGAGATAAGGAACAACCACAGAATTTTTAAATACACGTAACTTGTTTTCCAGGGCCATGAGTAGGAAAGTCTTTTGTATTTCTATCGGATTTGTCTCCTCTACTTTACTTCACCTTCTGTCAGCCCCTCAAAGACCTACTGACATCCCTGAGAAGCAAACTAGATTGCATGCCCTTCATAGACTATGCTGAGTTTTCTGTTCTCGTAACTCTAGAGGTACTGATACTTCTGTCATTACCTCCCATCCTGGTAAGGGGGAAATTACAAGTCAGTATAGCTGACTTAAAATCAACACACACAGGAATATGACTAGTTCTTTTTCCTGAAAAGCCAGAAAGAGCTGACTCCTTAATTTACTGTACGCTAAGTTCAGGGAAAGTGATTTAAGACTGAAAAACAATGAGTTTATATGTGCACATGCACTGCTTGTCCTGTCTTTTGCTCCAGACTATGAGATCTCTGCACCTCATTCCTAAATGAAGCCATTCCTAAATGCCTTCTTCTAAATGCCAGTACTCTTCTGGTGGCCAGGTACAAGGTTGCCAGAATTGCTTGTGTTGGTATTTCTCCCTCAGCATGCAAGTGCCTATCTAAGAGCATCAAAAACAAGCCACAGGAAAAAAAAAATCCAACACATTTGAAGGTTGACTTTGAAGTCAGCTGATGTTGTTTCCATGGAGATCAAATGCTATGGAATTGACAATGAATTCTCTCATTGTGTCTTTCCTTCCAGGAAAAAAACAAAACAAAACAAACAACCAATCTCTAAATGACTACACCCTGCAGTACAGCTGTGTTATTGATTTGAAAAAAACATTTCTATAGCCCACCCCATCCCCATTGTTTTACAGAGGTGTTAACTCTTAGGTCCCAGCTTTTCAGGGCTAGGTCTGTCGGCATTGAGCCAAAGAATCAGCTAAATTCCTGAGGTATTGAAAAAAAAAAAAAAAAAAAGAAAAAAAGAAAATAGTATTCTGTGAGAAGAAAGACATAGCTCTGCTTTCAAACTTAAGCTGCAGCGGATGCAAAGATGGGTGTTATGATTCCCCCCAAGGAGTATTACAACACGAAATTACAAAAGAGCATTTCAGTGGCAGGTACGCAGTGATGCATGGAAGCCCGTGCAGTGAAAGAAGGTTATTTTTCATTTTCCCAGAAAGTCTCCTATTGCATTTTCAAAATGGCTGTGAGCATAAAAAAATAAATGTGAAATGTGTTCTCAGTGCACCAGTAAGCACAGAGAAGTACTGGAAGCAAAGACTTAACACGGTACTCCAACTCTGCCTTTTAAGCATAATGTGTTGTGAGTCTGGTTGTGCAGTCAGCTGAGCAACTGTTTCCTAGCTTGGAAATGATCAACAGGCCACCTTGACATCATATTAAAGCCGTAAAAGATGGTAAGGGGGATGTATGTTGATGTGGGTGGTTTCCTAAATGTTTATTTTTGGAGTGAAAATAGGAAATTAGATAACACTCAAAAGGAAAGTGATATTAATTTCTAAAGGGTGATTACATTCTAAAGGACAAAGAAGCACCTCCAGTCCTATCCATGTATGTGGACTGGACACGTATACGTCCGGTGGACCTATATCCATATATATATATTTTTATATGGACATGTGTTCATCAGTGTCCAGGATCTGAAGTACATAAGAAAAGAAGGGCCACTCTTTAGGCCCCAGAAACATAGCCTAAAACAGGACCAAAGAACATGACCTGCAACCCCGTCTGTGATGGATACCACAAGCTGTGTAGGAGAGAACTGTTTGAAAAGAAGGACTGACAAATCCTGAAAGTCAGGAAAAAGTGTATTTTTAAAACCAGGCTAACTCTTGTTATCTTAATAAGCAGTGCTTGGCCTTGTTATTTTACTGCCTGATGGGTACTGAGGCACAAAGCCTGCACGTCTGCTCTGGGCTCTGGGTCTCATCACAGATCCATAAAGACCTTCATCAGCTCCTTTTCTGCCTTCCCCAACACTCTTGTAATATCTTTGAGCGTTTTAAACAGTCAAAAGCCTTAGAGAGGTTTAAACATTTAAAACCTATTAATGCTGTACATTAACTCAAGTTCATTCCAATTTGAGGCCTTAAATCACTTCAGAGCATAATGCAAAATTTAACCAAAAGCACAAGTAGGAACAAGAGTGTACTTGTGTGGTGCAGGAGGCATGGCAAAGCAAGGACTGACCTTGGCACACTGAGGCTTGTTTCAAAGACTTTCATAACCAGTTTAGGCCACCTCGATACAAACTAGCCTTTGTCTCTATCTGGAGGTCAATCTACATAAATAAGTTCTTATAGTGGTCTGCAAGGAGCTTTGCTGAATTCTGAAGTTCCTCTGCAGTTATCATTAATTTAGTATCTCCTGCAGGATTAAAACAAGATTGGCATCTCACTGTTTCCAGTGATCCAACGTTTTTTGAATTATAAATACCTCTCAAACTGGCAAAAGCTATTATGCCTTTGCAAAAACTATTTATGGCAAGCTTCACAGCTCAGATTACAACCACTTACTGTAGACCTCTGTTTTTGTAAAGATCACTTGATGTTGCTTAAGCTTTGTATACATACAAGTGTGCATTTGCACTTGCCTTTCCATATGGAAAAAAAGATTTTATGTAAACTTTCTAAAGCTACTCCTTTTGAGAAAGAAGCACATTAAACTGGATTTTCAAAGAATAATGTTGTGGAAAAGAAAAGAATAAATATGTCATAGAAAATATCTTCAGTCTTCAGTGTTGTGATTGATCATGTCACCACAGGTGAACATCCTGAAGAACGGGTAGAGACTGTGATCACTAGTGAGAAATAGAAATCCTAGGTGCCCTGTTAGACTCGCTGTATTTCTAGGTGAACTCCAAAGAATATATTTCACTTTCTCTTTTTGTTTATCTTTCTCTTTGCCTCCTCTTGGAACCTTGCTATGAAGGTACTTCATAACCGCCTAGGAGATGTCAGTCACAGAGCTCTGCCTTACACTTGCTGTATTAAATTGCTCCATTTTTGTTTCTTAAATTATTCAGCAGCAGAATGATTATTTTGAGATGGCAGGACCACAGTTGTGTAGAATAAACTCTCTTATTTTCTCCCGCTATGTGCTATTTTCGAAACACAGTGAGTTAAATTTGGGATGCAAATGACTCAACAGCTGGTAACGATCCAAATACACAGATGCCTCAGTTGTCATCTACTGACATACGCACAGCGCAGGCGAAGGAAGCACAGCACACAGGCTTGAGGATTTTGAAGACAAGACTCTCTGTGGAGGCAGGGAGTGAAAGAAGATACAGAAGTGTGCAGCACATCTGTACCAACAACTGCACTGCACGGGCTCCCAAGCCCTGTTTTGAATCCCATCCCCCCTTTCTGATGGGATTTGTGTCCCTCAGTATCAGCCTGGTCGTCAGCTCCTGGATGCAGCCAGTAGTGCTCTGGCAGCTGCTGGGCAATAACACACACTGGCACAAGCCCCTGAGTGTATCCTGTCCCTCTGGTGCCCTGTGACAGACCCACGTGAAGCGTGGCACGGCTGGGACCAGAGAAGGTGACCTGGTGTAAGTGGTCAGTCCCTCCTCTGGCTGCAGGGCTAATAAAGCAGTTTGTTGACTTATACTTGGACTGAAGGAAAGAATATTTTAGAGATATTTCTGAGAAGGGAGGAGGATGGAAATGATTTATAAAAGGTTATTTTTCCCTGGGTTAGAATACAAAAGCGGAATACCCTGATACATTTGTAAGTGGGTTGTTCTTTATTTCTTTAATAAACATCCTTTATTGCATATCTGAAGCAAAGCTTTAGGCTGTGCCAGCACACCTGCATAACTTTATTTTTTCTTCCCTCTCACACATCTCTCCTGCCTGCTTATCTCTGCCGCAGCAGCCAGCACTGGGAAGAACAGTGCTGTGGGAAAAGGTTTGAAGCTTTTGTAACCTTGACCTAAGTCCTGTGAGTATGGACGGGCTGCAAAGAGCCATGGCTCCACAGCACTCTTAGGTGGGTCAGCAGAATCCCAAATCGGCAGCAGAAGCGGAGCTGGCAAATGGCGCTCGAATTCCCCAGATTGGCAGATCAGCACTGGAGAGGAGGGAGGAGGAGAGGGTGAAAGAAATTCCTGATGTTTCTGAAAGCAAATGCTAGGACAGAAAATCAGAGAGGAAAAGCTCCATAGCACTGCTGTATGTGTACAGCAAGACTTTCAGGCCTTTCAGCGTCAGTAAGAAAGGGAATTTCAGACTCGCAAGCAAAGCCCCAAGCCCAGTATTTCGTGAAAAAATGCCACTAGGAAAACACAAGAAATGAGCTGCTATGTGAGACTACAGATCAGTTTATTACAGATCTGCATGTTGAAGCTAAATCACATGAATAAGGGCATTTAGCAGCTGGAATAATTTCCAAATAGACTAATTAGAGACTGAATTATTAATGGAAAAATTTATAATTGGCTCAAAGCAAGGTTACAGCAAGAAACACACTTGACTTTGCAAAGAATAATGAATATTTGCAAGGCTAGTAAAATTATATGCTTCTTTAAAGAAACTGTTAGCAAATGGGAAAGAAACCCTAAAATGATCATCCTAAAGTGCATGTCACAAGAAAAAACTGTCAGAGAGCAGGTAAGAGAGAAGAGAACAGGTAAAACAGCAAACAAGTGCAGAGACTATTTATTGCATTTATTTGCAGTAAATTTGGAACAAAATAAGACAACGCAGAAGTCTCTCCCTGAAGGGCTGCCTTGTTAGGCATGCAGTAAAACCCCCATTTCACTGAAATGTGTTCTCAATACAAATTACAGACTTACAAAAGGAAAACACATGAATGTGCAGCTGAAGGACAAAGCTCTGATAAGAATGATAAAACTTCATTCTTTGTGGGTCCTTTAATACATTTACAAAGGCAAGTGATGTGGCTTTGGCCAGGGATAATTTTGTGCTGAAGCAAGTACCAGAACAAGATATTGGAAGTGCCATTTTATATTTCCAGCTGGAACAAGGGGCAGCAGGTAGGGAAGGGGGGGATGCAACCACTGCCAAAACACTGGAGCATGTTACCATAGGGCAGCCCTGCCACCCCGCTTTCCCCTGGCACTCACTGATGAGGAGGAACAGGGTTTTAGGAGCATTTAGGTACAAAGTCATCCCTGCCCTCAAAACTAGAAATAAAGCAAGCCATGTGATGTTTCAGAAAACAGCTAACTGAAATTAAATCAGAGCTGAACTGGGAAAACAACAGGCTATCAGAAGTTGTCTTTAAAAGATGGTTTTATAAAGCAAGAAGAATAACAGAAGATGTGGTGAGGTTGGGTTTGCATGGTTGTGGAAGGACAATCGACTTGGCAGAATGTGAGATGCTGAAACAAGAAAATCCTATGAATGAATGTGCTGGAGAGCAGGTGGAAAAACAATAGTTAGATGGATATATAGCTTGTTTGCTTATCATGATACAGGAAATATTCTTAAACAACTTGACGAAGAACTGAAAGGAGGGATTCCTAAAGACAGAGGAATTTGCCTTGGTAGAGCTGCCAGTGTGCCAATTCCTAGCATCCCAACTCTTTGGATCTGGAAGTAAAACTGAAATTTGATCCTGACCTGGCAATAACATCAGCTACTGTTGAGGGAGTGAAGACACCAATCAAATAAATTGACAGATTTTCCATTATAATAAAACCAAACAAGTTAAGGATTTGAATATATTCAAAAGAACTTCTCAAAGCCAGAAAATGTGAGCACTACTTCCTGGGTGATGAGGAGGTCACGTCTACACTTCAGATCGCAAAGGCATGTTTTTGGTGCAAGTAAATATACTTTGGTCAAAACACAGCATGTAAAATGTCCTAAATGCATTTCCTCAGGTAGATGTTTAACTGAATTCCTTTTAGACTACTACTAGGTACTTGAAAAGCATGAAAGCATCAAGTTTGCTATACGACTCTGACACTTGGAAATACTGTTACAGATGCTTCTAAGGTTCCAGAAATTATTATAAAATTACAAAATTACTGGAAGACGTACCCAGTATGGAGCTTTTACTGGTGCACAGATTTTCTATAATTTGCATGTAGAGAAAATACAAGAAGCTGCAAGCAGATGTGCTTGGAGTCATGTATAATTTGAGTATAACCCACTTCTGTAAAAGAATTAATAAGATGCACAAAATGAACTGGTCTTACTGAAACTTAAGAGTACAATTCCAAGTGGAGAAACTCTTGAAAAGAGAAACTCCCCCACCTTGCAAGATAAAATCATACTGACAATACTGAAATGAAACTGCAACAGACAGTGCAGCTCTGGGTACAGGAGGCTATGCAATAGTATCATCATGCAAAATGAGGTCAAAAATACTAATTTGCAGTATCCATCTGGCTCTGTACATGATGAGAGACTGAAAAAAAATCCTACTGTGGTCAGGCAAATGCTGTCGCTCAAGATAAGGAAACTGACTACAAATTCTACAATAAATACAAAAAATTATGCAAAAGAACTTCAGAAGCCATTAGAGACCTGTGATTGCTGTTGATACAGATAGATTTGGACTAAAAAGAAAAGATGAATTATTAATGGTTTTTAACTTGTTACAAAATATACTGAATAACAGTGTAAAACACACTCTAAATCACAGTTTACATGTCCTGGATTCCAGATGAGCTAATACCAGATAATGGCCTGCATTTCAGAAAGGACTTATTTCAGCAATTTGCTTGAGAAATTAGATCAAGCACACTAAAGCAAGTCCTTATTAGGTACTGCCACACAGGCTAGCTAGAAGACTGCTCAGTAAATATAAGAAGTAGAGGTCCAAGCACACTATGTCTGGTCGTCTTAGATTATCACAGCACACTCCTCAGTGCTCCATTGAGATTTCCCATTCAAAGAAATAAGGGATAAAACCCATAGATATGGTAAGCCAGGAATGTTTAATTGTAACAGAAGAGCTATTTGCCTAGAAATTAAGACAGAGCAAATATTCCAAACATAGCCAAGACAAGCAGCATTGCAAATGGAAGGGGGAGTTAGATTCCAGGATGATTATGTAGCTACCAATTTAACATGGTCTCCTCTCATCTGCAGCGAGGTCAGATGTCATAAGCCTCCCAAAGCATTTTTCCCAATACTGCACTAGAGAAAAAGCTAAAGAAAACTAAGAGGCACTCTGGCTCCATGCATTTTGAGGACCATTAGGATGATATCTTCACAGAATTTATGCCATAATGGAAGTAACAACTTTGTATTCAAACACCATCCGGCAATAAAAAGGTTCAAATTAAAAGTTTCACTGGCTGTAGAAGGAATGACTATGTCACATATGACGCAGTCTGAAAACATTGATAGCCACTGACTTTTAGATCAGATGGCTCTAATTGTGCATTTTATTAACTGACTGCTTCAGTCTGTAGATGTTACTTTACGCACATTTGTTGCTAAGTGAAATCAGGAAAGGTGTAGCAGTTGTCACTGACTTGTGCAAAACCCTCCATCTATGTGTCTATGCTGGAAGAGAAAATAAGTTTGCTCTCCTCCCAACACATCTTTATTAAAACTATCACACATCTTGACAGAATTTCGTAGATAAAATAATCATACCTCACATTTCAGTTAGTTTCAGATTCCAACTGCTGAATCTTGTTATTTTGTCTATGCAGTCAGAGAGCATGCTACTATCAGATGGCTTCTCCTTGCATAGGTACTTCTGCACTGTGTTCAAGTCAATTATAAACCTTCTGTTAAACAGTTTCAAACAATTATCTTTTTGTGGCATGATGTGTTTTTGTTTTTCAGACCTTGAGTCATTCTTGCAGCTCTTCTGCAAACCTCTCCCAATCTTTCCACGTCCTTCTTTAGTATGGATATCAGATTAGGATGTCCAGAAACATCTTTGCTTTGCCCAGAGGTAACCCCATCTCAGGCTCTTATTGCATATTTCCATCAAAACCGGCACTTTTATCAGCCACCTTGCACTGAGAGCTCCTGTGCAGCTGGATGATCCCAACAACCTGATCCCAGAGACCTTTCCAGAGCTGTTGCATTCCGAGAGGCAGCCTCTCATTCTGCAAGGATGACTGACACTTGGATGCGTCTCCACTGAAACACATTCTGTTTGAGCATACCCAAAAGACGGCTTTGTAAGGTACAAGTGACCCATCTCATGCGTGGTTACACTGAGTCTTGTTTCACCTGAAAACTGTTATCAGCTGTCCTTCAAATCACTGACAAATAATGTTAAGCCAATAAGGAATCTCTGCAGCTGCACCAGAAACTCTCCCATATATAGTGATAATTTCCAACTAGCAAACAAGACTTAGCTAATTTCTAATAAATCTGAGTTTTCTGTATTTATTTAGTATAGTTCTAGTGTTTTAATCTAAATGTCGTGTTGTAGTAAGTTAAATACCACACAGATATCTGCGCATATTAGAGAAAAATAGCCCCCATGCAAGCTGAGCTTTTAATTACATAAGAAATACCAAGCTAATTTGTCAGACCCATTGCCCATAAAGAATTGACACCCACAACAAACCATTTACAGAAATCCACACATAGACCAGCGTGTACTTGCACAAGGTGCTAGCAGGCTTCAAATGTGTTTGTGGGCACCGAGAGAGCTGATGTCTATGTCACCAGCACCAACAGCACTGGAACATAAGTACTTGTTACTCGAGCACTTAAATCCTCTTCTGGGACTACAAGAGCTTTCCTTTCACACTCTTAGCTGTGTCACACCACAGTACACACCAACAAGTGACCAAATGCATTGAAGCCATGATCTGCCTAGGGGACAAAAACCCAGCCAAACAAAAACCACCAGCAGAGAAGAGAGAACAGAAGTAACGCTGTTCACTTTGAGACATTCACCCAGCGCTGTGTTTGGGATTTGGCTCTCACACCCTTCATTTAAAGTAACCGTGTGCCATGAAACCTGCTGATGACAGAAAGCTGGATAGCATCTGTAGTAAGAAAGGCTGGGACGTTACATGGGAGAAATGCTGGATGACCTTGAGGGCTGGTGTAGTAGAAATGGGAAGAAGCTCAAAAGCACAGAGTGCCAGGGCATGTACCTGGGGAGTAATAAAAAGAACCTCTGCTGTAAATTGAGAGATTATCAGTAGGAAAATAAAAGGAGGAGAAAGTCCTGGATGTATTAGCCAGCTGAAGGATCACTATGGGTGTCCAGTGTGATGCAGCATGAAAAAGGCAAATACAACCACAAAATACTTCAGGCAAGGGGTTTCCAGCAGAGAAAGAGAACTGTCACATCACTTATACAACGCATTGATCCGATCCTCTTTGGGAATGGTCCTTCTCATCCGTATTTAAGAGAGGCAAGTACAAACAAGAACAGGTGGCAGAAAGGGCTGCTGGATTGATAACTGGTCTTACAGAGAACAGTCTACAAGAAATAGCATATGTAGGGTGGGAAAAAGAAAGCAGAAGAGACCACTGTTATTCCGAGGTACATCAGAGAAGAACAGAGATGCATAAATTAAAGGTTACATTTGACTCAAGAACAACTGACGAGGAATAAATATAGGTTAAAACTTTTGAGCACAGTTTCTAGTTATCAAAGTAAAGTGTCCCACTATGAAATAGGATAGTGGTGGGAATAACATCTGCATAATCTTCAGGTTTTTATTACTAAGTTTATTAATTTATTAAGTTTAAGGGTGACAGTGTTACTTGCAACAACAGAGCACTGGACTAAACTCAGAAGGCCACTTCCAGTCCTGTGACTTATGGACACTGTTTTGTGATAGAAGTAACACATAACTATGGTTGGGTTATCCTTGACGTACCCCAGAAGGACCTCTGAACGAAACCAAGTTCAGAGCAACTAAAACAACTCTGAAAACATGTTTTCAGTGACTTAGAAAAGGAGGGACACATGGGAAGAGAGAACACGAAAACAACAAGGAAAACACATTTCTTCAAACACCAACATCCTTACCTCCCATGAGGAAGAGAAGCCCTGCCACATACTGCATAAGGCCTCGATCCCAACAGCACCCCAGCACCCCGATAATCCATCCAAAGAGGATGATGGCCACAGCCATGCCCATGAAGCCAGCTGTCATCCTGCGCAGATCTGCAGTGGGGAAGACAGAAAAACAACACGTGTGTGAACAGTGATAAATTAGCATCATCAGAGGTTCATAACAGTCTTTACTGAAAATGCTACCGCTCTGCAAAGTCTTCAGCGTGTGTTGGCATAGGATGATTTGAGTAAAGATGGTTCAGAGGAAGGACAATCCATAAATTACTAGCTTGGGCTGGGGAGAGAGAGCAGGTGAGCGTTTCACCACACAATGAAGCTCAGTGCAGATGCATCCAGCTGACTTGTGACCATTTGGTCAGGAATTAGAAGCTGTAAAATGGCTTCAGCACAACACTGCGCCTAATAGCTCTAGTCTCTAGGTACTAGCACAATGTCTGTTTAAATCCTGCCTTCTCACCTCCATCCGTTACTCCTCTGCATCCAATGGATCTACCTGCTAAAACTAATATGCAAAGTGGTCTTTATGCTTTGCTCCAGCGCAGACATGATAGGGGATTCACCTCGGTTCTGACCCACTGTGTGACCTGGGGCATCACTGAGCCCCTTTGGGCCACGGCTTCCCATGTGTAAGTTGGGCCACAGTGCTTTGCTGTCCAGCAGTGGTGCGTGTGAAAGCTGGTACCTCCAGGATGGTAAGGCATGCAGATATTCTGGTGTCAGAGATAATAAATGCACTGCAGATACGTGGCTGGGGCATAGGACATTTTATTGCTCTCTCTGGTATCTGGATGGTGGCCTTGCCAGATGATTTTTGGTGAGGACATTTTTGAGTGCTCCAGGGAGCACTGAGAGTAGGAGGAGGGCAGAAAGCATTTTGTTCTGCAAGTGTGGACTGAGTACTACAGCTGATATGGGTACAGGGGGTTGACCTGTATTTATTTCATAAATAAAGGCAAAAGATCCCCAAGACCTAATGTAAGGAACCCTTAAATTAAGACCTGGCTATATCACGTATTTGCCTTCTGCAAAAAGGATGGGACTGCTGGGATCCCTCCCCCTACATGTGCTGGGAAAAAAAAAAAAATCTTCACAGCTGTTTTTGATGTGAAATCTGGGCAAGAAGACTACCTGGCAATGGGAATAGCAAGGACTATGAGAGCTAAAAAGCATCTTTACACCCTCAGATATTGGAACAGATCTTCACTAACATTTGATTGTTCCCTGTCCCCCCCTCATGCAGGCATGGAAAGTTTAAGCACTGATACCTCAAGACAATACATGCAGGGAAAATTCCAGGCAAGTCAGGTCTCCAAACATTTGTTTCCTTTTTGAACTTTTTTTTTTTTTTTTGGCAAAGCAATGATTTATCTTTCTTTCAAGAAACAGAATGCTTATGACAAAGGGAAGAAGATTTGAAACCTGTGAATCATCTACCAGTCTCCATTGCAGCTTTTCTCCTTGGCTGGCCTTTAGCTGTTTCTCAATTTCTGTTATTTTCTATCTTTTTCCCACAGTGGATCAAAAGGCCCACCAATACTAGCTGTGCAGATTCAGTGAAATTTGTGAGCAGTAATAAACTAGTATCATCAGAGATTTATAAAACTCTTTATCCAGAATGCTAAGTGTTCACGGGGTCTATAGGTGTGTTGAGACAGATTGATTTGATTCCATGTAAGGCAGTTTACTCAGAGCTGTGTTCATTATAGCAATTCTTACGCAAGATGGAGTTGCATTCTGCAACTCTTCCCTTTAAACTATAACCAGTTCCTGTAGATTGTCACTGGTTTTTGCAAGAAGTCCCTCTGACAACATAAACATTCCCAGGCCTTCAGCCCACCAGTGATCAGGTCCTTTTCAACAAGAGACACACCTTAAAATTCGTATTTTTATCTTAGGTTTTGTGGCTGTTCCACCAAAGAAACAAACAAAAACTCCCCACAAAGCATTTGAATATGTTCAGGGAGGTCTGGTGCAGAAAAGAAAAAGCACTTCCTGCAGAAACGTGCACTTCCCACAGGCAACGCCAGTCTCTGTTCCTTGGGAATTTCTCAGAGTGCTTTCCAAAACAAGCAGTAAATGTTAGTAAGCACCTTTGATGGCAGCGCACCTTCCTTCTTTTCAATCCGTGAAGGCCTAGGCTCAATTTGAAAGACAGATAAAAACATAAAATGTTTACTGTTTCCTACATCATCTTCAATAACAGCACAACACGTCCCTCAGAAGCGCTGCACAGCTGTCTGAGTCAGCTCTACAAAACCCGTCCATTTTAACTCGTGACTGGTGACTCTGGGTAACAGCACTTGCTCGTCCTAATGGAACATTCCCTCACAACCAGCTTTTAATGAGCTGAATTTAAATAGCTTTATCCAGCTGCAGGATGTCAGTAACTCCTCAGACCTACCCCAGTGACTAGCTGATGGAGCCAGTTTTCTCAGGTCCCAGAGGGGATCACAAGCATCCCCACATCCTATGTACCAAACTAAGGAATGGTTTTTACCCCACTAAAATCAGTGTGAGTTTTGCCATTGAACAAAAGAGTTAAAGTATCAGGACCAAGATTTCTAGGCCCGATTTTGAGGTTTGTTTCACTTGGCCTCTCTTCCTGATGGAACCTGAAATTCCCTTTCCAACAACACAGCGAAATCCATCAGCATCTTAACTCTGGGCTTACATTATCTCTTGAAAAAAGCAGAAAGCTAACCTCTGACAGACACACCACCACATATAAAAAAAATCAAAGTTGTAATTCTTTATGAAACCTTAGTTCTTGAAAATTCAGCGGGCTTAGTTTAAGATTGCCACTGCTTAGGCCAGTTGCAAATCTGCTCCTCACAAGCCCATCTGTTAGAGCTTATCTGAAATAAACAGAATATAAACTTTCTTTTCTATTCAAAACCATCTCAGCTTTTGTCCTGCCATAACCTTCTTCAAGGGCAGCCCTTGCAAATGGCAGTGCTGCGAAAGGGGGTTGCAAAGCTGGTTTCACAAACAGCCCATGCTTGTACAACAGCACCTTCCCAGAGCTCCTCACCTGTCAGGGCCCACATGAAGCTGGGGTCAGTGCTGGGAATAAGTCTATCCAAACTGATTATTTTGTGGGAAAGTACTTAATGTAACCAAGTCATTAGCCTGAGGCTATTTGGTGAGGAGAAGGCCAGGGAACAAGAGCCTACATTCTCTGGACACAAACCCCTATTAGTGGTACTTTTTATGATTACTGTTCTGTTGGCGTGGTGCTCAACATGGAAAATACAGCAGAAAAGCGAAGATTTGCATTGTGTACTTGAGGCAATATATAAATTCTTTCTGCTAATTTAGGAGCAAAGGATGCCATATAAATAAATGATAGTTCATCAGTACAAATTGATGGGGTTTTGTCTGAGTTTAGCACTGATAAGACCTTTCCTGAATACATGCTGCAAAGGTAAAAAGGGACACGCTTTGTCATGTAACATCACTTTATGACATTTGAGCACATCTTTGGGTTGGCTTTTTATTTTTCTGAAATTGATTTTATTTATTTTAGACTACGAAATTAATGGTTATTTACAGTCTTTCTTTCTTCAAAAACCTCTCAGAGTAACTACAGCATCTCAAGATCATGGCATGACAATCCCAATCAACTGAAGGAGTGACTATGCCAGCAAAATGCATCGTTGAATCTTACCCAGCCAAATAGGAGCTGCACCAGCAAACACACCTTATCTTAGCTCACCTGTGATAGTTCCACTGGGCTAGCCCTTGG
>NW_010333125.1:18716-20392 GCF_000700745.2 Antrostomus carolinensis | reverse complement strand
CTCCTGCCTTCACTCTGCGCCCCCCGCGAGGAGCGCGGCCTCCGGGGCGGCTCTGACCCCCACAGCACGGCACCATGGCCGGGGCCGAGAGACAGCACTGCTCCCAAATCCACCCCGGCCACAGGGACACCCTGTCAGAGGGACCAGGCTCTCCTGCCCGGAAGCCATCGCCTGGAGAAGTGACCGGGAAGGGGAGGGAGGTGGTGCCCGGGGGCGAATGGAGCGATGGTCAGAAATCCCCAAGCAGAATGTGAAGAGGGAGGACAACCCCTAATATGGGGAAAACGGGGTGGCATTCCCAAAACGCAGGTGGGATCGGAGAGCTGGGCACAGAGAAATCATCCCGGCCGGTGCTGAGGTGCTGCAAGCCCAGGAGCCCGGCCTGCCTCCCTCCAGCGCCTGGAGCTGCCTCAGGGACCACAACGTTTCCTAACACGAGTATGGGGACGATGGGCTTATTTTCTGGCCTCTGATGTCTTAAGGCGTACAGACTTCACAGCAGTGGACATATATTGCAGCTGTTGAGACTAGGCTGTTTTTAATGGAAAGTAAAATTTTCATAAATATTTGCCAACTCCAAGAGTTAAGGAGTGTAAAAAAACCCAATCTGTTGCGGAATATGGGGTAATTTACAAGCTTTAGTGTTGCTACAACATAAATAGAGAAGTACTGCTACTTAAAGAGGAAGGAAAGTGGTATAAAGTGTTTAGTGGAGAGTTTAAATGTCTTTAAATAGAATAACTAATTTCCCTGTCTGAAGACTTTCACTCTATAGTCACAAAAGACAGATTTTTTTATTTTTTTTTTTGCTGGTATATATTAGATCAGGAGACACTAAGTTTTATTTTAGCTCCAAAAGAAATAAATTCCAGATAGAGATTTGTAAAGGATTTTTAATAAAAGCATTAGCAGTGTTTAGTTTTGTAAATGCATGTATATAGAAGTGACGCACCAGGATCCTCACAAAACCAGTTCCCAAACCCAGATTGCCTGGATGGTGAGCTCACCTATGCAGAAAATGTCAATATGCTGTTCCCACAAGATCCAGTATGAAAACCATCCTCCCAGTGCCAGCTCATCCCCACCTCAATCCCACACAAAAATCTTAGTGTGAAACATATGATTTTCACTTGGTCCTAAATAGAAGTGAACCATTTCTGCTTAAATTATTAAAAAAACTGACCACTTTCCCCCAAACCCCAGGAAACGTCAGTCTGAAAGGTTCAGCAAGGTTAAGTTTGTAAAAATTTACACGGATTTAAGGGCGGCTTCTAGAATCAGCTGCTAGTGACAGGCTTAAAGGCCCTTAAACCAACATAGTTACAAAAAATATTAATAGTGAAAAAATTCAGAAAACTGCAAGTGACTGCGGACTCTTTTCATTGGAAACCACTGCGAGCTAAGGTTTTTGCTAAGGTGCCAGTGGTAAGTAAGCGGTTTGTGCATTGACTTCTATTGAGATACAAGTTCCAGTCTTGCAGAAGACAGGACCAGCAGTTTATACCTCAAGGAAATTACATTGTATGCTGATGATTATTTTTATAGGTCTTGTTGTTGCTATTGAAACATGAAAGCGCTTATGTTTATGTAGTTTCCTCTATCTCTATCAGCTAGTTGTAAACTCTATTTGATTTTCCAGATCCTTTTCAGTCAAATGTTATTTAATAAGGATTGCA
>NW_010333125.1:16244-18685 GCF_000700745.2 Antrostomus carolinensis | reverse complement strand
CGGTTTTTAATTTGCAGGCTGAAGGAAGCTGTATTATAGCCAGGCAGGAAGGAACTTCCTGGCCATTTTTTATAAACTAATAAAGTTTTTTTGAGAGAAGGCAGCTAATCTCCTCACTGCATGGTTTCTCTTCACCTGGAACAGGAACCCTTTGCCAACAAAAGCAAAGCTGGCTGCAGAAAACGGCCTTGCTCAGCCTTCACGATCCTGTCTGCAGATGAGAGCAGGAGATAGCAGGATATGTTGCATATATATTTAAGTGCTTTCTCCGTTGTCAAGGAAGTGATACAAACTTCTGGGAAATCCATAGTTCCTCTTTAATATGTCAACAGGTTAACAGTGTTATGCAGACTGTATCTGGCTATGCAAGCAAGGTGATATTTATATGGGTGGATAGCGATAATAATGACTGGATGGGATAAGTTCTGATTCCTTCTGGGCATATTATCTTTCCATCTGAGCTGTGAGCACAGATATTGACTTAATTTATCCTTACTGGCATGCTTTCATTACAGAACACCAATTCATTCAGCAAATTCCATTTACAGGAGTTTTTATGTCTTCATGTTTGCTCAAAACCCACTGTACATGACTTTTCCTTCATAACGAATTTCGAGTTTGAGAACAAGGGCTCTGTTTAAAATCCTCTCCTCACTAAATGATGGATAAGTTTTTGAAAACCTGGAAGTCCCAAGTGATGCAACTTTTTTCCTCTTGTTCTCTGCCTGTGAAGAACCGCTTGGCTGCAGTAGGGTTTTGGCAGGGTGCCTCCAGGAAGGGTCCCTGGGTGCTGCCCACCCTCCTGGCCCCACACACGGAGTGGGTGGCCCGTGCTGCACATCACAGCCCCACTGCAGTACGGGTCCAAAGCAGGGACTGTGGTGTGGGCCATTAGTGAGAGAAGTCAGTCTGACTTCCTATGCTCATTTTTGGCCTTTCCATCCTTTCCTAGGGCACGTGCTCTAAAACCCAGTTATATCACAGCACAAGAAAGTACTACAACACTGTGAGATGCCTGCACAGCTCAGGCCTTCTGCAAGCAGAAGCAATAATTAGGCTATTTCTCATTGCCAGGAGGGGAATAGCCAAGGACAGCCCAGTTGTCTGCTTACCAACAAGAACTGAATCGATACTCAAGAAGGACTCAGAAAATTATTTTTTTCTGATCACAAATTCTCCAGAAGCAGCTAATTGGAGGGAGAAGGGTATTTTCTCATATCTTGAGGCTATTTGCCAAATGTTGGAGGAGAGATTGTGAATACTTTTTGGTCTGTAGGGTTTTTTTCCCATGTCTTTCAGAACGAATACGCCATGTTCATACTTTCGATCTCTGGGCAAAACAGTGATGGTCAACATTTGTGTTTTGAGACATTTCAGAAAGAGATTTTGGTGACAAATGGGTTGTGGGTTTTGGCTGTGAAGCTACCTTCTTACAACCGCCCTGCACTGTTGGCTTGAAATGCACTGGAAATCCCCTGCACCTATTGGTGCACCTATTTTTTGGACGTGAACTTATTTTCTAGAATGCTGCTTGAAAGTGATGCAAAAGCTAAGAGCAATCTAAAGGACCTTATTTTAAATTTCTGACCAAGATTAAAACATAAATAAATAAAACTGGTTCAGATCTGGCAATGGTAAATAATTTTTTTTTTTTCCCCCAATTCTGTATTTCTTTCTATCTCTCCTTGTTTTCAAACGTTATTTCCCTCAGTTTATTTATTTTTATCCCAGTTTTTATCTTTTATCCTTTGCCTTCCACCACAAGTGACCTCACTGGAAAGTCCAAGAAAGCCTCAACATAAAGTTTGCTAATTCTCCCAAGGCAAGAAAAAAACCCCCCTTATTTCCCATTTGGTTTTAAAATGTTGTTCCATAAATGTTCTTTCCAGCGCAGATACTGTTAGGAAAGAGTAACAGCTCCAGCTCTGGGGTAAGGTGCCAGTACACATCCTCCAAGCCTCAGACATTAAACTAAACAGAATATGGATTGTATTTTATATTTTGCCCCTCCCAGAGTTTAATGTGTATCATTTATTGCATTTTTTTACCAACCTTGTTGCCTCTTAGAAAAACAAACACTTTTCTTTTAAGAAGTCATTAAACAAACCTAGAAAACATAAAGCCTCTCTTCTTTGGGTGGTTTTATGGATGCATGCTGATTAGGTCTGTCTCTGCACCAGAAACTGTGAGACAGTCAGGTGTCAGGGAAATAACCTTGGGAAAAATCACAAAATCCTTGGGTAACACGAGAAGGATGCTCAGAGCAAACAGTATTACACGAGCTGTGGACCATGGAGGAGAAAGCCAGGCTACCACAGCGGAGGAGAAACCACCCAAGTCTGGTCATGGTGTAAGGTCAGAGAAGGTGAGAACCCCTCTGAGGTGAGGTGGGCAGGGGAGAGGGCAGAGACACAGGCGAACAGGCTGGATATGGTCTGGAG